>NW_027650403.1:0-80000 GCF_965287045.1 Carcharhinus amblyrhynchos
AGTTTCAGTGGCGACCAGACGTCAGGAGGTGGAGGCAGAGGTACAGAGGAGAAGGAATGGGTATCCTGGTTAGCACTGGTCAGTCTGGGATCCCAAAATCTGAGCCTCGGGGGGGATAGACTGGCCCAGCAATGATTGAGGGGGGGAGGGTGTGGGTTTTGGAGGAGGGACAGAGGGAGGGACCAGGAGGAGGGCAGGAGAGAGGAAGAGGAGAGGAGGTACCCTCCTCCTCCTGCTGTATTAGCTGCCAGTGCCGGTAACTCTCTCTCTCTCTCTGTGTACAGACAGGATGGAGCACCGCCAGCCCCACGGGCCTCTCAGCCGCTCAGACATTGTGGATATATTCAGACAGGATCTCATGCATGACCAGCAGTTTAAGGTCTCCGACACTCACATCTTCATCATCCCTGGGAGCCTCGGTAAGTCTCCCTCTCCCCCCTCCCCACTCTCTGTCTAACCGAGAATTCTCAGTCTTGTCTGCACGACTCCCTCTGTTTGCATCAGGAAGTGCAGGAAAGTTTGTGGTGTGTGTGTCGCTTTGAGGAAGTCTTCCAGTTATTTAGTTCTCCTCTCTCTGGTGTTTTGCCTCTGTCTGTCTGCTTTTAATCTGGATTTGGGGGCTCTCCTTACAACAGCCACGCGTCCTGGATAAATTGCATCCCCCCCACCCTGTACATTTTTAAACTTTTTTGAATCCCAGCAGGAGGCCCCCTTTTCCTCGGTCTGTAATACCCCCCCCAACTAGTTTAATCCCTTTATTGTTAAGAAACAACTTCCATTCTCACATTCTCCCCCCACTTCTCCCCCCATTCCCCCCCATGGGAGCGAGTCCCACACTCTCCCCCCACTCCCCCCCCACTCCCCCCCGTGGGAGTGAGTCCCACATTCTCCCCCACTCCCCCCCGTGGGACCGAGTCCCACATTCTCCCCCACTCCCCCCGTGGGAGCGAGTCCCACATTCTCCCCCACTTCCTGAGTAAACCACAGGGATCAGTGCTGGGTCCTCTGCTATTTGTGATTTTTATCAATGACTTGGAAGAGGGGGCTGAAGGGTGGGTTAGTAAATTTGCTGATGACACCAAGATTGGTGGAGTAGTGGATCAGGCGGTGGGGCTCTTGCAGGCTGCAAATAGGCATTGATAGGATGCAGAGCCGGGCCAAAAAGTAGCAGATAGAGTTTAACCCTGATAAGTGTGAGGTGATTCATTTTGGTAGGACAAACTTGAATGTAGATTACAGGGTCAACGGCAGGGTTCTAAGGAATGTGGAGGAACAAAGAGATCTTGGGGTTCATATCCACAGGTCTCTGAAGGTTGCCACTCAAATGGATAGAGCCGTGAAGAAGGCTTATAGCGTGTTAGCGTTTACTAACAGGGGGTTTGAGTTTAAGAGCCGTGGGGTTATGCTGCAACTATACAGGACCTTGGTGAGACCACATTTGGAATATTGTGTTCAGTTCTGGTCACCTCACTATAAGAAGGATGTGGAAGCATTGGAGAGAGTGCAGAGGAGATTTACCAGGATGCTGCCTGGTTTGGAGGGTAGGTCTTATGAGGAAAGGTTGAGGGAGCTGGAGCTTTTCTCTTTGGAGCGGAGGAGGATGAGAGGCGACTTAATAGAGGTTTATAAGATAATGAGGGGGATTGATAAAGTGGACGTGCAGAGACTATTTCCTCGGGTGGATGTAGCTGTTACTAGGGGGCATAACTATAAGGTTCATGGTGGGAGATATAGGAGGGATGTCCGAGGTAGATTCTTCACTCAGAGAGTGGTTGGGGTGTGGAATACACTGCCTGCTGTGATAGTGGAGTCGGACACTTTAGGAACTTTCAAGCGGTTATTGGATAGGCACATGGAGCACACCAGAATGATAGGGAGTGGGATAGACTGATCTTGGGTTCAGACACAGCTCGGGACAACATTGAGGGGCCGAAGGGTCTGCTCTATGTTCTAAACATGTTTCTTCTGAATTCCCTCCGACTGGATTGATTAACGACTGTCTTATATTGACAGCCCGAGGAGTTGTTCTCTCCCCACTCACACAGAGTTCCCTATTGGATTCAATCCTCTCTCTCTACAAAGGTTCGGTTTTCAGAGGGTGGGTGGGGTGAAGAAAGATCTTTAGAGGAGATTGTCAAGGTTTGTTTTGTGGTTCCCGCCCCATTGTTGATAACTGTTCTCTTACACGCACCAGCCTGAACTTTAGGGATCGAAACGCACTGAGGTTAATTCAGAGTCCTCTCCCCGCACCCCCACCCCCCTCCCCTCCCCTCCCCTCCCTCACACACACACAGCAGGTCAGGCCTAGGTCAAGGTAAAGCCTGCAGCTTTCCTGAGTGGCTTGGCGATGGAAGTGAAGTGAGCCAGAGGCTTAAGTCTTTTATCCCGTTTGATCGGCTGGACGAGGCTGAGTGCTCCTGCTGCCACCCTCTCCCAGAGGCTCTGCTACTGGTAACCCGTCTCTGCCACATTCTCCAGCATGGCACTGAGACACAGCAAGATCCCTGTCCTGTCCCAGGAGGGAGGGTAGGGGAGGGGAGGAGAATCAGAGGGCTGTAAGTGTGGTTTGGGGTAACCCGCAGGGGAATCCATGCCCCTCACCCCTGCCCAGGCTCCAGGAAGAATTCTGACCCTGCTGTGATGCATCCTGTGGTCGAATATCTCGTGCTTTTTTTTTAGTATAAATGGAGGTTGGTGGGAGGGATTGCCCTTTGTCGGAATCTGTCCCCCCTCCCACCCACTGATGGCGGGCAACATCAGGAGGAGGGGGTTTAACCCCTCAGTCCCCCTAACCCCCAATCTTCTGGTGGGAAGATAGAGTCATGATGTGGAGATGCCGGGGTTGGACTGGGGTAAACACAGTAAAAAGTCTGACAACACCAGGTTTAAGTCCAACCGATTTATTTGATAGTAAACTCACTAGCTTTCGAGGTTTCCCTCTTCGTCAGGTGAATGGAGAGTTCTGGCCTCAGACAGAGCATATAAAGCACAGACAGTTTACAGATTACTGATTAGAATGTGAATCTTTACACCTAACCTGCTGTCCAAGTCTTAAAGTGGCTGACAATGTGAGTGGAAGGAGCACTGATCGCAGGTTAAAGAGATGTGTATTGTCTCCAGACAGGACAGTAAGTGAGGTTTTGCAAACCCAGGCAAGTCACGGGGGTTAGTAACCCCCGTGACTTGCCTGGGTTTGCAAAACCTCACTTACTGTCCTGTCTGGAGACAATACACATCTCTTTAACCTGTGATCAGTGCTCCTTCCACTCACATTGTCAGCCACTTTAAGACTTGAACAGCAGGTTAGGTGTAAAAATTCACATTCTAATCAGTAATCTGTAAACTGTCTGTGCTTTATATGCTCTGTCTGAGGCCAGAACTCTCCATTCACCTGACGAAGAGGGAAACCTCGAAAGCTAGTGAGTTTACTATCAAATAAATCGGTTGGACTTAAACCTGGTGTTGTCAGACTTTTTACTGGGAGGGTAGAGAGCAGGCCATTCAGCACTTGGAGCCTGCCTCTCGCTGTTCAATATGATCACTGCTGATCATGTACCTCCTACATCACATGGTGCATAACAGGCCCTTTGGCCCATTGAGTTAGAAACACCTGATCTCCCACCTAATCCCGTTTACCAGCACTTGTCCCATAGCCCTGAATGTGGTGATGTGCCAAGTGCTCATCCAGATACTTTTTAAAGGATGTGAGGCATCTCGCGCCCCCCACCCCCAGCAGTGCATTCCAGACCCTCACCACCCTCTGGGTAAAAAGCTTTCCTTCACATCCACCCCCAAAACCTCCTCCCCCTCACCTGTGACCCCCCTCGTGACGGACCCTTCAATGATTTGATTTATTATTGTCACATGTGTTGGGATATGGTGAAAAGTATTGTTTCTTGCGTACTACACAGACAAAGCATACCGTTCATAGAGTACATGGGGGGAAGGAAAGGAGAGGGCGCAGAATGTAGTGTTACAGTCACAGCAAGGGTGTAGAGAAAGATCAGTTTAACTAAGGGGAACGGCTGCTCCTGACCATGTCCCCTGCTAACCCTGAACACCTCGATCAGATCGCCCCAAGCCTACCTAACCCCTCTCCACCCCAGGCAGCATCCTGGTGAATCTCCTCCGCACCCCCTCCAGTGCAATCACATCCCGGAGTTGAGGGGGTTGAGCTATGAGGAGAGGCTGAATAAACTAGGCTTGTACTCGTTAGAGTTTAGAAGAATGAGGGGAGATCTCATTGAGACGTATAAGATGATGAATGGGATGGATAGGATAGAGGTGGAGAGACTCTTCCCGCTCAAAGGACAGTAGGACTAGGGGGCACAGCCTCAAGATAAAGGGGAGGCGGTTTAGAACGGAGTTGAGGAGGAACTTCTTCACTCAAAGGGTGGTGAATCTCTGGAATTCTCTGCCCGTTGAAGTGGTGGAGGCTGCCTCGCTAAATATTTTTAAGACGCGGGTTGATGGGTTTTTGATAGGAGAGGGGATTAAGGGTTATGGGGAGAGGGCGGGAAAGTGGAACTGAGACACGACAGATCAGCCATGATCTTATTGAATGGCGGGGCAGGCTCGAAGGGCTAGATGGCCCACGCCTGCTCCTATTTCTTATGTTCTTATGTTCTTACATCCTTCCTATAATGTGGCGACCCAGACCTGCACACAGTGCTCCAGCTGTGGCCTCACCAACGCGCTACAGAACTCCAACATGACCTCCCTGCTTCTGTAATCTGTGCCTCGATTGATAAAGGTGTACGTCCTGTGTGCCTTTATCACCACCCGACTAACACACCCTTCCGCAATCAGAGATCTCGATCCCTTGATATTCTTAGAAATCTCTTGGTCTTAATGACTGGGTCTGTGTGGCACCCCACCCCCACCCTGAGGGTAAAGGATTCCACCTTCCGAGTGAAGAAATTCCCCCTCATCTGACTCCTAAACGACCTGCCGCTTTATTCTGAGATTCGACACAAGAACCAGAAGCAGGAGTCGGCTACTCAGCCCCTCAGGCCTGCCCTGCCATTCAATATGATCATGGGTGATGAGTGCTGGCCTCCTTTTCTGTGCCATTTCCCCCGAGCTCCCTATTCCTCGATCTGTCAAATATTTACCCACCTCCACTTTAAATGTTTCCAATGATCCAGCCTCCAGCACCCTTTTGGGACAGAGAATTCCAGAGACGCACCACCCTCTGCGAGAAGACATTTCTACACTTCAGTTTTAAATGAGTGGCCCTGTATCTTGTAGCGATGTCCCCTTGTTCCAGACTCTCCCATTAGTGAAAACATCTCACCATCTACCCTGTCAGTCCCCCTCAGGATTGTGTATGTTTGAATAAATTCATCCCTCACTCTAAACTCCCAGGAATACAGACCCAGACTATTTAGTCTCTCTTGACAGGACAACTCTCTCATCCCAGGAATTAACCTGGAGAATCTCCTTTGGCCTGACTCCAGTGTTACTATATCCTTTTTGTTAGGTAAGGGGTCCAACATTCTGCGCAGTATTCCAGCTGAGGCCTCACCAACACCCTGCACAATTGCAATGAAACCTCCCTATTTTTAAACTCCAGCCCCTACTGCAATAAAGCCAAAATGCAGTTTGCATTCTTAATTACTTATTGCACCTGCCTGCTAGCTTTTAGTGATTCATGCTGTCTTGCCAAGGCACTATACAAATGTAGCAAGACATCACTTGCTGCTGTAATCAAATCCCCCTCGTGCTGAAGACCGGTGATGACAGTGTACAGGGAGCTTTACTCTGTATCTAACCCCGTGTTGTACCTGTCCTGGGAATGTTTGATGGGGGACAGTGTCGAGGGAGCTTTACTCTGTATCTAATCCCGTGCTGTACCTGTCCTGGGAGTGTTTGATGGGGGACAGTGTCGAGGGAGCTTTACTCTGTATCTAACCCCATGCTGTACCTGTCCTGGGAGTGTTTGATGGGGACAGTGTAGAGGGAGCTTTACTCTGTATCTAACCCCATGTTGTACCTGTCCTGGGAGTGTTTGATGGGGGGACAGTGTAGAGGGAGCTTTACTCTGTATCTAACCCCGTGCTGTACCTGTCCTGGGAATGTTTGATGGGGGACAGTGTCGCGGGAGCTTTACTCTGTATCTAATCCCGTGCTGTACCTGTCCTGGGAGTGTTTGATGGGGGACAGTGTCGAGGGAGCTTTACTCTGTATCTAACCCCATGCTGTACCTGTCCTGGGAGTGTTTGATGGGGACAGTGTAGAGGGAGCTTTACTCTGTATCTAACCCCATGTTGTACCTGTCCTGGGAGTGTTTGATGGGGGGACAGTGTAGAGGGAGCTTTACTCTGTATCTAACCCCGTGCTGTACCTGTCCTGGGAGTGTTTGATGGGGACAGTGTAGAGGGAGCTTTACTCTGTATCTAACCCCGTGCTGTACCTGTCCTGGGAGTGTTTGATGGGGGGACAGTGTAGAGGGAGCTTTACTCTGGTGATTGTGGAGTAGACTCTGGGAGTGGTTCCGTCTTATTCCTCCTGTGATCGGTTGCTCTATGCTAACCATTAGTCAAAGCTGGGTTACAACATCCACAGGGCAAATCATCCAGAGAGACGGTGAGCAGGAGGATTGGACTTTAATAAAATATAACACACACAGTGCTGGCCGCCCTGCACCCAGGGTCTGTGAACAATGATGAAAGACCTGATTGTTCGAGTCGGTACACTTGGTCTCCCAGCGAGATCAGTGCACAACTGAAGGAATTCAGCTCTGTCCACAATCTGCAGGCCCCATGGGGATCTGGACAAGTCTGATGGAGTGGGTTAGAGCGTAGCAGACAAACTGCTTTGTGAATTGGCCCGAGGTTATTCACTTTGGTGGGAAAAACAGCAAAGCAAGCGATTTCATAAAGGGCAAGTGCCCAGGGACGGTATGGTGGATCTGGGTGTCCTTGTTCATTCAAATCCAGTGTGTGGGCACGGGGTTAGATACAGAGTAAGACTCTCTATACACTGTCCCCCATCAAACACTCCAAATTTATAATATTTTGCAAATGCCTCTACAGTGTTCCACCCCCCCCATCTCTGTAACCTCCTCCAGCCCCTACACCCCCTCCCTATCTCTGTAACCTCCTCCAGCCCCCTACACCCCCTCCCTATCTCTGTAACCTCCTCCAGCCCCCTACACCCCCTCCCTATCTCTGTAACCTCCTCCAGCCCCCTACACCCCCTCCCTATCTCTGTAACCTCCTCCAGCCCCCTACACCCCCTCCCTATCTCTGTAACCTCCTCCAGCCCCCTACACCCCCTCCCTATCTCTGTAACCTCCTCCAGCCCCCTACACCCCCTCCCTATCTCTGTAACCTCCTCCAGCCCCCTACACCCCCTCCCTATCTCTGTAACCTCCTCCAGCCCCCTACACCCCCTCCCTATCTCTGTAACCTCCTCCAGCCCCCTACACCCCCTCCCTATCTCTGTAACCTCCTCCAGCCCCCTACACCCCCTCCCTATCTCTGTAACCTCCTCCAGCCCCCTACACCCCCTCCCTATCTCTGTAACCTCCTCCAGCCCCCTACACCCCCTCCCTATCTCTGTAACCTCCTCCAGCCCCCTACACCCCCTCCCTATCTCTGTAACCTCCTCCAGCCCCCTACACCCCCTCCCTATCTCTGTAACCTCCTCCAGCCCCCTACACCCCCTCCCTATCTCTGTAACCTCCTCCAGCCCCCTACACCCCCTCCCTATCTCTGTAACCTCCTCCAGCCCCCTACACCCCCTCCCTATCTCTGTAACCTCCTCCAGCCCCCTACACCCCCTCCCTATCTCTGTAACCTCCTCCAGCCCCCTACACCCCCTCCCTATCTCTGTAACCTCCTCCAGCCCCCTACACCCCCTCCCTATCTCTGTAACCTCCTCCAGCCCCCTACACCCCCTCCCTATCTCTGTAACCTCCTCCAGCCCCCTACACCCCCTCCCTATCTCTGTAACCTCCTCCAGCCCCCTACACCCCCTCCCTATCTCTGTAACCTCCTCCAGCCCCCTACACCCCCTCCCTATCTCTGTAACCTCCTCCAGCCCCCTACACCCCCTCCCTATCTCTGTAACCTCCTCCAGCCCCTACAACCGTTCAAGATGCCAGCACTCCTCCAATTTTGGCCTCTCACGCATCTCCACCTCTCTGTGCCTTTAGCTGCCCGGGTAAACTGGGGGGGGGACTAAGGTCTGGAAACCCCTACCCAAACCTCTCTGCCTGTCCCGCCACCTGCTCCTCCTCTGGTTTTAAGGAGCCTCCAATCTGGTGACCCCCCACCCCTAATATCGCCTCTCATATTTTGGTGGTCTCTGGTTCCAATGTGCACTGCAATGGTTTGATAGGATTGTACGTGGAGCGGGGGGGGGTGGGAATGGGAAGGGGTTGTTGTTGACTCAGTCGTCCAATGGAAACACCCCCCACCCCCCACCAAAAAGCAAGCTACAAGGGTGGCGAAAGGATTAACGGGTGCTTGCAAGTGCCCTGCCACTCCCTGTTCTCCGTGGGTGCTGGGATTGTAGGTGTGCCCCAGAACCTATCCAATTAAACACACACATAGAGGTCACAGAACAATACAGCACAAGAACAGGCCCTTCAGCCCATCAAACCTGCACCCATACCCAGTTACTATCCCTCTATTCCCTCCCTATCCATGTCCCCATCCAGATGCCTCTTAAATGTTGCTAATGTTCCTGCTTCCACCCCTCCTCTGGCAGCGCGTTCCAGGCACCCACCACTCTCTGTGTGAAAAACTTCCCCCCGCACATCTCCCTTAAACTCTCCCCCTCTCACCTTGAACCTGTGCCCCTGCCTGTATAACTGACACTTCCACCCTGGGGGAAAAGCCTCTGACTATCCACCCTGTCTGTGCCTCTCATCATTTTATAGACCAGGTCCCCCCTCAGCCTCCGTCTTTCCAGTGAAAACAATCCGAGTTTATCTAACCTCTCCTCATAGCCAATACCCTTAAGATCAGGCAACATCCTGGTGAACCTTCTTTACCTTCTCTCCAAAGCTTCCATGTCCTTCTGGGAGACCAGAACTGTGTGCAATGCTCCAAATGCGACCTAACCAAGGTTTTACATAGCTGCAACATGATTTCCCATATCTTGTACCCAATGCCCCGGCTGATGAAGCATGCCGTATGCCTTCTTAATCACCTTGGCCACCTGTGTTGCCACTTTTCGGGAACTGTGGACCTGTACGCCCAGATCCCTCTGTATGTTAATGTTCCTCAGGGTTCTGCCATTTACAGTATAATTCACGCTTAAATCTGATCCTCCAAAATGCATCATTTCACATTTATCTGGATTAAACTCCATCTGCCATTTCTCTGCCCAAGTCTCCTTAAGACACAGGAGCAGAATGAGGCCACTCGGCCCATCGAGTCTGCTCCCCCATTCAATCATGGCTGATATTTTTCTCATCCCCATTCTCCTGCCTTTTCCCCATAACCCCTGATCCCCTTATTAATCAGGAACCGATCTATCTCTGTCTTAAAGACACTCAGTGACCCGGCCTCCTCTGCGGCAAAGAGTTCCACAGATTCCCCACTCTCTGGCTGAAGAAATTCCTCCTCATCTCTGTTTTAAAGGATCGTCCCTTTTCCCTGAGGTTGTCCCTCTCTGGTTCTAGTTTTTCCTACTAGTGGAAACATCCTCTCCACGTCCACTCTATCCAGGGCCTCGCCGTATCCTGTAAGTTTCAATAAGATCCCCCCCTCATCCTTCTAAACTCCCAACGAGTACAGACCCAGAATCTTCAACCGTTCCTCATACGACAAGCTCTTCATTCCAGGGATCATTCTTGTGAACCTCCTCTGGATCCTTTCCAAGGCCGGCAGATCCTTCCTTAGATACGGGGCCTAAAACTGCTCTCAATTCTCCAAATGGGGTCTGACCCAGAGCCTTATACAGCCTCAGGAGTCCATCCCTGTTCCTGTATTCTAACCCTCTCGACATGAATGCTAACATTGCATTTGTCTTCCTAACTGCCGACTGAACCTGCACGTTAACCTTAAGAGAATCTTGAACAATGATTCCCGAGTCCCTTTGTGTTTCTGATTTCCTGAGCATTTTCCCATTTAGAAAATAGTCTATATCTCCATTCTTCTTTCCAAAGTGCAGAACCTCACACTTTTCCACATTGTATTCCATCTGCCCCTTCTTTGCCCACTCTCCTAACCTGTCCAAGTCCTTCTGCAGCCCCCCTGCTTCCTCAATACTACCTGTCCCTCTACATATCTTTGTATCATCTTCAAATTTAGCAACAGTGCCTTCAGTTCCTTCCTCTAAACCGTTAACGTATATTGTGAAATGCCTCCAATCTATCTGTATCCTGTTGTATTCTCTGACTATCCTCGGCACTATCAGCAACTCCACTCGCCTTCATGTCACTTCCAAACTTACTGGTCAGATCCCCCCTACGTTTTCTCCAGATCATTCGGAGGGAAGATTCTAGGAGGGGTGGGAGGTTCTAGAGAGAGAGGATCCAGAAGGGGGGAAGGCTCTAGTGAAGGGAAGATCTAGAAGGGAGGAGGTTCTAGTGGGAAAGATTCTAGAGGGAAAGGATCTAAAAGGGGGAAGTTCTGGATGGAGAGGGCCTAGAAGGGGGAAGTTCTGGAGGGAGAGGTTCTAGGAGGGGAAAGGTCTAGATAATCTAGAAGGGAGAAGGGTCCAGGAGAGGTTCTAGAAAGGAAGGGCCCAGATGATCTAGAAGGGATAAGGTTCTAGTGAGGGGATAATCTAGAAGGGGAATGTTCTAGAAGGGGGTGGTGGTTCTAGAAGGTCTCGATCTAGAATAGGGAAGGTTCTGGATGGAGAGGATCTAGAAGGGGGAGGTTCTAGAAGGTTCTGTGGAGGTTCCTGCCTCTCTCCCGGGTGGGGTTGGAGTAAGGAATCGGATTCCCATTTTCTATAATTTTTGGAATGATATTTTACTCCGAGATAAACCCCCTTTCCTCTCAACCCCCTTTCCTCTCAACCCCCCCCCCCCTCTCTCGTGGTTCCGTCCTCCCCCCCTCCGCCCGCGAAAGTGGGAGCTCGGGAGATACCAACCCGGAGCGGGGGGGAGAAAAACAGAGAGGGGGGGGCGGTCGCTATCGCACGCAAAGTGGGCGGGGACTGGGGAGGGGGCGTGGTCTCGGTGACAGGTCAGGGTAAGGGGCGGGGTCTTGAGTGGACGAGGCCGGTGAGAAATGACGGGTTCTGGCCGGGGGGCGGGGCGGGGCGTGGGGCGGGCACCTGGGCAGGGACGGGAGGCGGGGCCTGGGCGGGGGCGGAGCCTGAGGCGGGGGGCGGGGTCTGGTCCGGGCCCGGATCGGCGCAAGCGGAAGATGCCGAATGAACATCAGCTTCACATCGTGACCGTGATTGGAGCCTCTGTGAGGGGCTGAGGGAGGAGGGGGGGAGTGAGGGGCTGAGGGAGGAGGGGGGGAGTGAGGGGCTGAGGGAGGAGGGGGGGAGTGAGGGGCTGAGGGAGGAGGGGGGGAGTGAGGGGCTGAGGGAGGAGGGGGGGAGTGAGGGGCTGAGGGAGGAGGGGGGGAGTGAGGGGCTGAGGGAGGAGAGGGGGAGTGAGGGGCTGAGGGAGGAGGGGGGGAGTGAGGGGCTGAGGGAGGGGCTGAGGGGGGAGTGAGGGGCTGAGGGGGGAGTGAGGGGCTGAGGGGGGGGAGTGAGGGGGAGGGGGTAGTGAGGCAGCGGGGGGGCTGAGGGAGGGAGCGGGGGGTCTGAGGGAGGGAGGGACGGTGAATGGAGAAATAGGGAAGGTTTTGGAAGGAGAGATGGTGATGCGGAGGGAGGGAGGGTGAGAGTGTAATGGGGGAGTGGGGCTGATGCTGGGTCAGGGTGAAGCTGCTGTTAAAATCTCTTGTTTGGATCTTAAAGTCATAACATCTCTCTGTCTCTCTGTCTCTCTGTCTCTGTCTCTCTGTCTCTGTCTCTCTGTCTCTGTCTCTCTGTCTCTGTCTCTCTGTCTCTGTCTCTCTGTCTCTGTCTCTCTGTCTGTCTCTCTCTCTCTGTCTACAGGGTGACTTGGCGAAGAAGAAGATTTACCCCACTCTGTGGTGAGTTGCTCTCATTTACCCCCTGGGGGGCTGTTTTTCCCCCGACACGATGTCAGCCCCACCCTCATCCCGCAGGTTGCAAAAGGGGTGTGTGATCAACCCGGCCCGGTGAAACCCTCCTCACCGTGGGGGGTGGGGGGGGCTCAGTGAAACCATCCTCACCATGGGGGGTGGGGGGCTCGCTGAAACCACCCTCACTGTTGAGGGGGGGGAGGGTGCTCGGTGAAACTATCCTCACTGTTGGGGGGGGCACTCGGGTTAGACCATCCTGATTGTGGGGAGGGACACTGAGATCTGGCCGGCTGTGATGCTGACCATGTCACACATCGCTGTGAGTAACGGCCTCTTGGCTGAGGAACTGGGGGGAAGGGAACGAGTCGCAAGGAGCCCTTGGGAAAGAGCGTGTGTGGGTGTAACCCCCCCACACACCCCACCCAAATATTTCACATCTGTCTTCACCCGTGAGAATGAGGAGGTAGTTGTGGAACTCGGGGAGAGACTGAGAGGCTCAAGAGAGGGCTGACAATGTATTGGATAAACCTCCAGGTCCAGATGAATTGTGCCCCAGGCTGCTGTGGGAGCAAAGGGAGGAGATTGCAGGGGCTCTGGCCACGGGGGAGGTCATGATGTGGAGATGCCGGCGTTGGACTGGGGTAAACAAATCAAATGAACCAATTTATCAAATTAAATCGGTTGGACTTCTCACGGGCGAGGTGCCAGATGACTGGAGGTTAGCTATTCCGTTATTTAAGAAAGTTTGTAGAGACAAACCAGGGAACGACAGACCAGTGAGTCTGCCTCACTGGAAAGGCAAGTCTTGATCAGGGACAGTCAGCATGGCTTCAGAGAGGGAGGGTCATGTCTAACAAATTAGATTGAATTTTTTGAGCATGTAACCAGGTGCGTAGATGAGGGTAGTGCGGTTGATGTAGTTTATATGGACTTCAGCAAAACCTTTGTCAAAGTCCCACATGGGATACAGGTGATCTGGCAAGGTGGGTTCAAAATTGGCTCGGTTGTAGGAGACAGAGGGTGATGACAGAAGCTGCTTTCGTGACTGGAAGCCAGTGGCGAACCACAGGGATCCGTGCTGGGCCTCCTACTGATCTTTTATATCAATGACATGGATGACTGTGTGAGTGGGAGGGTTAGTAAGTTTATGGATGACTCAAAGATTGGCCGTGCGGTTATCAGTGAGACGGGGAGTCTCGGGCTACTAGAAGATACAGACGGAATGGTCCAATGGGCAGATAAGTGGCAAATGGAATTTAACCCTGAAAAGTGTGAAGTGATGCACTTTGGAAGGAATAAGAACATAAGAAATAGGAGCAGGAGTAGGCCATCCAGCCCTTCGAGCCTGCCCCGCCATTCAATAAGATCATGGCTGATCTGTCGCTGCTCAGTTCCACTTTCCCGCCCTCTCCCCATAACCCTTAATCCCCTCTCTTATCAAAAACCCATCAACCCGCGTCTTAAAAATATTTAGCGAGGCAGCCTCCACCACTTCAACGGGCAGAGAATTCCAGAGATTCACCACCCTTTGAGTGAAGAAGTTCCTCCTCAATTCCGTTCTAAACCGCCCCCCCTTTATCTTGAGGCTGGCCCCCTAGTCCTACTGTCCTTTCTGAGCGGGAAGAGTCTCTCCACCTCTATCCTATCCATCCCATTCATCATCTTATACGTCTCAATGAGATCTCCCCTCATTCTTCTAAACTCTAACGAGTACAAGCCTAGTTTATTCAGCCTTTCCTCATAGTTCAACCCCCTCAACTCTGGTATCAGCCTAGTAAACCTCCTCTGCACTCCCTCCAAGGCGAAAATATCCTTGCGTAAGTGCGGCGACCAAAACTGCACACAGTACTCCAGCTGCGGCCTCACCAATGCCCTATACAGCTGTAGCAAGACTTCCCTACTTTTATATTCAATCCCCCTCGCTATGAAGGCCAGCATCCCATTCGCCTTCCTGACCACCTGCTGCACCTGCAGCCTGGGTTTTTGCGACTCATGCACAAGGACCCCGAGGTCCCTCTGTACTGTTGCCTGCTGCAGTTTTTCGCCACGTAAGTAATAGTCCTTCCTACCATTATTCCTACCAAAGTGGACAACCTCACATTTGCCAACATTAAATTCCATTTGCCAGATCCTGGCCCATTCGCCCAGCCTATCTAGATCCTTCTGCAGACTCTCCACACCCTCCGCACAATTTGCCGTTCCCCCAATGTTGGTGTCATCAGCAAATTTTGACACCACACACTTGGTTCCCTCCTCCAGATCATCTATATAAATGGTAAATAGCTGAGGCCCCAGCACCGACCCCTGGGGCACTCCACTAGTCACCAACCGCCAATCTGAATAGCACCCATTGACCCCCAATTTGACAAGGATTCAACAAATGGAAGGACACTGGAAAATTCTGTAGGGAAGAAAAGGACCTTGGCGTGTTTGTCCCCAGATCTGTGAAGACAGAAAGGTGTGTTAATCGGGTGGTGAAAAAGGCAGATGAGACACTCGCCTTTATCAATCGAGGCACAGATTACAGAAGCAGAGAGGTCATGTTGGAGTTGTATTGAACTTTGAGGCCACAGCTGGAGCACTGTGTGCAGGTCTGGGTCACTACATCATAGGAAGGACATGATTCCACTGGAGAGGGTGCAGAGGAGATTCAGCAGGATGCTGACTGGGATGGAGCGTTTCAGCGATGGAGAGAGGTTGGAAAGGCTTAGATTGTTTTGGTTGGAACAGAGAAGACTGAGGGGTGATCTAATCGATGTGTACAAGATTATGAGGGACATGGACAGAGTGGATAAGGAGCAGCTGTTCCCCTTAGTTGACGGGTCAGTCTCGAGGGGGACACAGGGTTCAAGGGGAGGGGCAGGATGTTTCACGGGGGTGCGGGAATGTGAGGAAAAGCTTTTTACCCAGAGGGTGGTGAGGGTCTGGAATGCGCTGCCTGGGAGGGTGGTGGAGGTGGGATGCCTCACATCCTTTAAAAAGGATCTGGATGAGCACTTGGCACATCATCACATTCAGGGCTATGGGCCAAGTGCTGGCAGATGGGGTTAGGTGGGAGATCAGGGCTTTTCATGTATTCACACAGACTCGATGGGCCGAAGGGCTTCTTCTGCACCGTATTCTGTGATTCTGTCTGGGGGTTGTTTGATGGGGGACAGTGTAGAGGGAGATTTACTCTGTATCTATCCCCGTGCTGTACCTGTCCTGGGAGTGTTTGATGGGGACAGTGTAGAGGGAGCTTTACTCTATATCTAACCCCGTGCTGTACCTGTCCTGGGAGTGTTTGATGGGGGGACAGTGTAGAGGGAGCTTTACTCTGTATCTAACCCCGTGCTGTACCTGTCCTGGGAGTGTTTGATGTCTCTCTCTCTGTCACTCACTCTCTGTGTCTCTCTGTCTGTGTCTCTCTCTCTCTCTCTCTCTCATGTACAGGTGGCTCTATCGAGATGGGCTGCTCCCAGCAGACACTCACATTGTGGGATTTGCTCGATCGAACCTGACGATGGAAGCCATTCGGAAGCAGGCTCAGCCCTTCCTCAAGGTGAGTGCCTGGGCTGTTTGTATCCTTGCCCGCGAGGTTGTCTTGTGGGTGACCATTCCTCAGAGAGTGGTGGGGGGTGGTGGGCAGTGTACCATTCCGTTCCATCTTGGTGGAGGAGGAATGGGATGGCTATTTGGCCATGTGAGGCTTCACAGAAACACATTCCCCTCTGGGGCACCAGGTGGCGGTGAGGGGCTGCGGGCGGTTCGCGACCCCTGGAGTGTTTTGTTTAGCTGATTGTGTGGGGGGCCCAGGGTCCCAAAGACAAATGTGAGGTGCCACATGGTAACCCCCTCTCCCCCTTTTGTCTGTGTCTCCCTCCCTCCCTTCCTTCCCCCGGTCTCTCTCCCTCAGGCGACAGAGGAGGAGCAGCGTAAAGTCGATGATTTCTTTGAGTGTAACAGTTACGTCCAGGGTACGTACAGCGATGCAGCGAGCTTCCAGAAGCTGGACTCTCACATCAACGCTCTTCACAATGGCCCCCAGGCTAACCGCCTCTTTTACCTGGCACTGCCCCCCAGTGTGTACCAGGATGTCACCCACAACATCAAGCAGTCGTGTATGGGCAAGATGTGAGTGTGAGGGAGGGGCGGTTGGGGGTGGGAGCTGGACCGTCGACTGTTACCACCACCTCCTGGGACTCCCCATACGGACACTGACCCACCCAGTGTCCCAATGCCCACACTCTCCCTATCTCCTTGTTTGCTTTTCTAGTCTACAGATCTGTCCATCTCCTTGCTGAATATATTCAGTGTCCTGTCCACCTCCTGTGGGAGAGAATTCCACACATTCACCACCCTCTGAGTGAAGAAGTTTCTCCTACCCAATACCCTGAGACTGTGACCCCCTTGATTCTTGAAGAGAGTATCCCATCCACACCCTCCCCCCCCGCCCCCCCGTCTGAAGCCACATATTCACCCTCCTAATCCCCCCGATCCGCACATCTTTGGTCACTAAGGGGCTATTTAGAATCACAGAATCCTCAGTGCAGAAAGAGGCCATTCGGCCTATTGAGTCTGCACCAGCTGCAATCCCACCCAGGCCCTATCCCCGCAACCCCATGCTCTACCCTACCTAATCCCCCTGACACTAAGAGGCAATTTAGCACGGCCAGTCCACCTAACCCGCCCATCTTTGGACAGTGGGAGGAAACCCACGCAGATGTGGGGAGAATGTGCAAAGTCCACACAGACAGTGACCCGAGCCGGGAATTGAACCCGGGTTTTTGGTGCTGAGAGGCAGCAGTGCTAACCCACTGTGCCGGTGCCCATTTACAATGTAGGCCAACGTACCATTTGCCTTTTTAACTGCCTGTCGTAGCTGGGTGTTATTTTTCAGTGAGGGGTGTACAAGGACATCCAGTTCTCTCTCTACACAAACCTTTCGCACTCCGTCACCGCTTAAATCATACTCTTCCCCTTTGAATAGGAACAGGCTCGAGGGGCCGAATGGCCTTATTCCTGTTCTATATCTTGTGCTCAAGCCCCTGGGTTAGGAGGGATGAACTCACTCCCTTGATTGAAACCCCCCCCCCCTCCCCTCTCCTCAGGTTGCGTTCGCAAAGATTCAAAATAAGATTGGAGTCTGAAAGTTAGTTTTAAGACCAAATATACAACAACCCAGTCTTTGACTGGTCTGTGTGGAGTAGATGGTGAACTAGCGCAGGCCGCTTGAGAGTTGTGACTCCACCAGCGCTGACCTCTGTAGTCGAATAGTTGGTGTCGAGATTCTGCCGTGGAGCTGGCCTGCCTCCTTGTCCGCTGACCTGGCTTGATTCCGTAGTCAGCGAGAGAGCAAAACTTGCGTTGTCGCCTGCCAGAACTGTGGGCAGGGCTGAAGACTGTACTGTCTTTCTTTGTTTCTGTGTCACAAGCTCTGACACACCCAATAGCCGTCCACACTGGCCAAGTTCTGGCTTTCTATCCCAGCTTCTGATAGGCTCCAGTAAGGCGCAAGTCCGCAAACTGGCCAAGCACATAACTTTTACAGGGTATGAATCTTGCTGAGATAACTGTTGGTTCCCATTGTCTCCACAGGAGATGGCAGTTAGTTTCTGTATAGCCTTTGTGTCTTTTGATATAAGGTCATAGAGCAGTACGGCGCAGAAACAGGCCCTTCAGCCCAACCGGTCCATTTCGGCCATGGAGTCTTCCTAGCCCATCCCAATTGCCCGCTTTGGCCCATATCCCCCTAATCCTTTCCAATCCACGTACTTATCCCACTGCTATCTAAATCTTGCCGTCGTATCCGCCTCAATCACTTTCTCTGCAGCTCATTCCAGATCCCACCATCCTCTGTGTGAAGAAGTTGCCCCTCGGGTCCCTTTGTGATCTTTCCCCTCTCACCTTTAACCTCTGCCCTCCAGTTTTCCATTCCCCCTCCCTGCGAGGGAGACTCTGTGCGTCCATCCTATCTCTGCCCCTCGGGATTTTATCCACCTCAGTAAGGTCACCCCTCATTCTCCGAGGAATAAAACCCCAGCCCGACCAACCTCTCCCTGTAACTCGTGCCCCACCAGTCCCGGCAACATCCTCGGAAATCTTCTCCGCACTCTGTCCGGTTTATCAATGTCTTTGCGATAACAGGGTGGTGGGGGAGTGTTGGTGGGTGGGTGGGTGGGTGGTGGGGGAGGGGATTGGTGGGTGGAGGGGGAGGGGATTGGTGGGTGGGTGGAGGGGGAGGGGATTGGTGGGTGGGTGGGTGGAGGGGGAGGGGATTGGTGGGTGGAGGGGGAGGGGATTGGTGGGTGGAGGGGGAGGGGATTGGTGGGTGGGTGGGTGGAGGGGGAGGGGATTGGTGGGTGGGTGGGTGGAGGGGGAGGGGATTGGTGGGTGGGTGGGTGGAGGGGGAGGGGATTGGTGGGTGGGTGGGTGGAGGGGGAGGGGATTGGTGGGTGGGTGGGTGGAGGGGGAGGGGATTGGTGGGTGGGTGGGTGGAGGGGGAGGGGATTGGTGGGTGGGTGGGTGGAGGGGGAGGGGATTGGTGGGTGGGTGGAGGGGGAGGGGATTGGTGGGTGGGTGGGTGGAGGGGGAGGGGATTGGTGGGTGGGTGGGTGGAGGGGGAGGGGATTGGTGGGTGGGTGGGTGGAGGGGGAGGGGATTGGTGGGTGGGTGGGTGGAGGGGGAGGGGATTGGTGGGTGGGTGGGTGGAGGGGGAGGGGATTGGTGGGTGGGTGGGTGGAGGGGGAGGGGATTGGTGGGTGGGTGGGTGGAGGGGGAGGGGATTGGTGGGTGGGTGGAGGGGGAGGGGATTGGTGGGTGGGTGGAGGGGGAGGGATTGGTGGGTGGGTGGAGGGGGAGGGGATTGGTGGGTTGGTGGGTGGGTGGGTGGAGGGGGAGGGGATTGGGGTGGGTGGGTGGAGGGGGAGGGGATTGGTGGGTGGGTGGGTGGAGGGGGAGGGGATTGGTGGGTGGGTGGGTGGAGGGGGAGGGGATTGGTGGGTGGGTGGGGGGGGAGGGGATTGGTGGGTGGGTGGAGGGGGAGGGGATTGGTGGGTGGGTGGAGGGGGAGGGGATTGGTGGGTTGGTGGGTGGGTGGGTGGGTGGAGGGGGAGGGGATTGGTGGGTGGGTGGGTGGAGGGGGAGGGGATTGGTGGGTGGGTGGGTGGAGGGGGAGGGGATTGGTGGGTGGGTGGGTGGAGGGGGAGGGGATTGGTGGGTGGGTGGAGGGGGAGGGGATCGGTGGGTGGGTGGGTGGAGGGGGAGGGGATTGGTGGGTGGGTGGGTGGAGGGGGAGGGGATCGGTGGGTGGGTGGGTGGAGGGGGAGGGGATCGGTGGGTGGGTGGGTGGAGGGGGAGGGGATCGGTGGGTGGGTGGGTGGAGGGGGAGGGGATCGGTGGGTGGGTGGGTGGAGGGGGAGGGGATTGGTGGGGGGGCGGGAGGGGATCGGTCAGTGGGTGGGTGGGTGGAGGGGATTGGTGGGGGGGGCGGGAGGGGATCGGTGGGTGGGTGGGGAGGGGATCGATTTGGGGGGGTGGGGGTCGATGGGTGGGGGGTGCGTACGTCCTCTGCAGTGTCTAACCAGGTCTCTGTTTCCCCTCTGCTCCCCTGGTTCCAGTGGTTGGAACCGTGTGATTGTGGAGAAGCCGTTCGGGAAAGATCTGGAAAGTTCCAACAAGCTATCGGACCACCTCTCGTCACTGTTCAACGAGGACCAGATATACCGTATTGACCATTACCTCGGCAAAGAGATGGTGCAGAACCTCATGGTTCTCCGGTAAATACGAACAGATTCGGGATACATTCCATTCCCCTTCGGAGGACAGCTCCAAACTCCATCGCCATCCATTCAATCTTATCGCACCGACCCTCCCACGGTGCGGTGCTCCCTCGGCACCGACCCTCCCACGGTGCGGCGCTCCCTCGGCACCGACCCTCCCACAGTGCGGCGCTCCCACACTGTCCCCATCAGACACTCCCAGGACAGGTACAGCACGGGGTTAGATACAGAGTAAAGCTCCCTCTGCACTGTCCCCCATCAAACATAAGAACATAAGAAATAGGAGCAGGAGTAGGCCATCTAGCCCTTCGAGCCTGCCCCGCCATTCAATAAGATCATGGCTGATCTGAAGTGGATCAGTTCCACTTTCCTGCTTTCTCCCAATAACCCTTAACTCCCTTGTCTGTCAAAAACCTATCTACCCCGTGACTTAAATATATTCAGCGAGGCAGCCTCCACCACTTCAACAGGCAGAGAATTCCAGAGATTCACCACCCTTTGAGTGAAGAAGTTCCTCCTCAACTCTGATCTAAACTGCTTCCCCCCCCCCACCCCCTTATCTTGAGGCTGTGCCCTCTAGTCCTACTGTCCTTTCTAAGCAGGAAGAATCTCTCTACCTCTACCCTATCCATCCCCTTCATTATCTTATACGTCTCTATAAGATCCCCCCTCATCCTTCTAAACTCCAAGTACAGACCCAGTCTATTCAGCCTCTCTTCATAGTCCAACCCCCTCATCTCCGGTATCAGCCTAGTGAACCTCCTCTGTACTCCCTCCAAGGCCAAAATATCCTTGCGCAAGTGCGGCGACCAAAACTGCACACAGTACTCCAGCTGCGGCCTCACCAGTACCCTGTACAGTTGCAGCAAGATCTCTCTGCTTTTATATTCAATCCCCCTCGCTATAAAGGCCAGCATCCCATTCGCCTTCTTGATCACCTGCTGCACCTGCAGACTGGGTTTTTGCGACTCATGCACAAGGACCCCCAGGTCCCTCTGCACCGTAGCATGCTGCAGCTTTTCGCCCTTTAAATAGTAATCCCTCCTACTATTATTCCTGCCAAAGTGGATAACCTCACACTTGCTAACATTATACTCCATCTGCCAGGTCCTCGCCCACTTGCTCAGCCTATCCAGATCCCTCTGCAGACTTTCCACACCCTCCGCACAATTTGCTTTTCCACTCATCTTCGTGTCATCAGCAAATTTCGACAACCTACACTCAGCCCCCTCCTCCAGATCATCTATATAAATGGTAAATAGTTGAGGCCCCAGCACCGATCCCTGCGGCACTCCACTAGGCACCAACACTCCCAGGACAGGTACAGCACGGGGTTAGATACAGAGTAAAGCTCCCTCTACACTGTCCCCATCAAACACTCCCAGGACAGGGACAGCACGGGGTTAGATACAGAGTAAAGCTCCCTCTACACTGTCCCCATCAAACACTCCCAGGACAGGTACAGCACAGGGTTAGATACAGAGTAAAGCTCCCTCTACACTGTCCCCATCAAACACTCCCAGGACAGGTACAGCACGGGGTTAGATACAGAGTAAAGCTCCCTCTACACTGTCCCCATCAAACACTCCCAGGACAGGTACAGCACGGGGTTAGATACAGAGTAAAGCTCCCTCTACACTGTCCCCATCAAACACTCCCAGGACAGGGACAGCACGGGGTTAGATACAAAGTAAAGCTCCCTCTACACTGTCCCCCATCAAACACTCCCAGGACAGGTACAGCACAGGGTTAGATACAGAGTAAAGCTCCCTCTACACTGTCCCCATCAAACACTCCCAGGACAGGTACAGCACGGGGTTAGATACAGAGTAAAGCTCCCTCTACACTGTCCCCATCAAACACTCCCAGGACAGGTACAGCACGGGGTTAGATACAGGGTAAAGCTCCCTCTACACTGTCCCCCCATCAAACACTCCCAGGACAGGTACAGCACGGGGTTAGATACAGAGTAAAGCTCCCTCTACACTGTCCCCATCAAACACTCCCAGGACAGGTACAGCACGGGGTTAGATACAGAGTAAAGTAAGACATGATAGAATGTATTGTATTGTTGGTGTGGAGGGGGCTCCTCAGTAACGGATGGGGTATTAGTGATGTGGGTGGTGTTGATCCGTAAATTAAAATCCCTTCCACCATATTTTCTTCTCCTTCACTCTCTGCAGATTTGCTAACCGGATATTTGGCCCGGTGTGGAACCGGGATAATATCGCCTCTGTGATCCTGACCTTCAAGGAGCCGTTTGGGACGGAGGGTCGGGGGGGCTATTTCGATGAGTTTGGGATTATTCGGTAAGTTTGGTAAGGGGTTCTTCCCTCAGTCACCCCACACCCACCACTTTCCATCCTATTGGACTCCTGACCTCCTAACCCATGTTGCTCTCACTGTCCCACATTCCGCAGTCCCACCCCATGATTTTTTTATTTCATCCCTGGGACCTGGGTGTCACTGGCTGGGTCAGTATTTATTACCCATCCCTAGTTGTCCCTTGGAGGGCAGTTGAGAGTCACCCACATTGCTGTGGCTCTGGAGTCACATGTAGGCCAGACCGGGGTAAGGACGGCAGATTTCCTTCCCTAAAGGAACCAGATGGGTTTTTCCGACAATGGGCCATCAGTAGATTCTTAATTCCAGATATTTTTTATTGAATTCAAATTCCACCATCTGCCGCGGTGGGATTCAAACCCGGGTCCCCAGAACATTCGCTGAGTTTCTGGGTTAATAGTCTAGCAATAATCCCACTGGGCTATCGTCATCGCCACCCCCACGTTGCGCACGCTGTCCCCCAGACCGGGTGCCTCAGCCCCTCGGACAACTGAGGGGGCGAATGAAGTCACCCCTCTGCTGTGGCACTTGGCAACCGTACTTGGTGTCGTGGAGTTGGGGTTTGCTGGTGTTGTGAGGCCCTCACAGTCGAGCAGCCTGCTGTCTGGACTTGGCACAGGATCGACAGCCCCTCCGTGAGACAGCTTGGAGGTTCCAGGGATTACTTGGTGATTAATTTAAACTCTTCCGAAGCGTTCCAGTTTAATGTGACTCAGCAAACACACATGGTGACTCGAATAAATGGATTTAACAGGTTAGACACCAAACTCAAACAACAGTTACAGTACTCAACAGGACATTAACTCTTTAACAGAAAACAAATGCTACCCGTTGAGAACCAAATGGCCAGGCCCGTTCCCAGTGTAAATACTGTCTTCCTGTTCTTTCTTGTGAAGCTGTGTTTCACGGCACTTGTGGCGGTGGCTCTCTGAGTTATCACCGGGAATAAAAGGGTGAAAGTTTACCTTTATCCTCAAACTGCCCGATCCTTTCAGAAAGGTCTGGGACACCCAGCCAGTACAGCAACCGTAAATCGATCACATTTCGGACAGCACAGTGGGTTGGCACTGCTGCCTCAGCGCCAGGCATCCGGGTTCAATTCCCGGCTTGGGTCACTGTCTGTGTGGAGCCTGCATGTTCTCCCCGTGTCTGCGTGGGTTTCCTCAGGGGGCTCCGGTTTCCTCCCACAGTCTGAGAGACGTGCTGGTTAGGGTGCATCGGGCCGTGCTAAATTCTCCCTCAGTGTAACCCGAACAGGAAAGTGGCAACCAGGGGATTTTCACAGTAACTTCACTGCAGTGTTAATGTAAGCCTACTTGTGACGAATAAATAATAGCAACTTTCTGTGATTGATGAACAAAGACACCCAGATCCCTCTACCCAGACTCTCCACTCTCGTTCTCTCTCTGCAGGGATGTCATGCAGAATCACATGATGCAGATGTTGTGTCTGGTTGCCATGGAGAAACCCGCCTCCACCAACTCCGATGATGTCAGGGATGAGAAGGTCAGTAACCAACCCCCCCCCCCCCCACTCCACACCGGCGGGCCCCCCGATGGACCCCTGTGTCTGAGCTGGCCTCTCAGAGACCGAGAGCAGGCTGGGTGATCGCTTTGTTAAGCACCTTCGATCTGTGGGCAATCAGGACCCTGACCCTCCGGTTGTTCACCATTTTAACACGCGATCCCGCTCCCGTGCCCACATGTCTGTCCTTGTCCCTGCTGCAGTCTTCCAGTGAAGCTCAACGCAGGCTGGAGGAACAGCATCCCATCTTCCAGCTCGGCACTTTACAGCCTTCCCGTCACAACATCGAGTTCAACACCTTCAGATGGTTTGCTCTACCCCACCCCCACCCCCTTTGTTTTCATTTGGTTTTATTTTTTTACTGTTCTCCACCTTTTATTTCTTTCTTCTGTGGTCTTTCTTCATTTCTCTTTCTCCCCCTGGGCAGAGGGGTGGCAGATGGAAAAGTGTGAGGTTCTGCACTTTGGAAGGGGGAATGGAGATATAGACTATTTTCCAAATGGGAAAATGCTCAGGGAATCAGAATCACAAAGGGACTCAGGAATCATTGTTGAAGATTCTCTTAAGGTTAACGTACAGGTGCAATCGGCAGTTAGGAAGTTACATACAATGTTAGCATTCATGTAGAGAGGGCTAGAATACAGGAACAGGGATGGACTCCTGAGGCTGTATAAGGCTCTGGGTCAGACCCCATTTGGAGAATTGAGAGCAGTTTTAGGCCCCGTATCTAAGGAAGGATCTGCCGGCTTTGGAAAGGGTCCAGAGGAGGTTCACGAGAATGATCCCTGGAATGAAGAGCTTGTCGTGTGAGGAACGGGTTGAGGATTCTGGGTCTGTACTGATTGGAGTTTAGAAGGATGAGGGGGGGATCTTATTGAAACTTACAGGATACTGCGAGGCCCTGGATAGAGTGGACGTGGAGAGGATGTTTCCACTAGTAGGAAAAACTAGAACCAGAGGGAACAACCTCAGGCTAAAGGGACGATCCTTTAAAACAGAGATGAGGAGGAATTTCTTCAGCCAGAGAGTGGGGAATGTGTGGAACTCTTTGCCGCAGAGGAGGCCGGGTCACTGAGTGTCTTTAAGACAGAGATAGATCGGTTCCTGATTAATAAGGGGATCAGGGGTTATGGGGAAAAGGCAGGAGAATGGGGATGAGAAAAATATCAGCCATGATTGAATGGGGGAGCAGACTCGATGGGCCGAGTGGCCTCATTCTGCTCCGATATCTTATGGCGTTTCCCCGTTTTATCTCTGCATTTCCTTACCTTTCTCTCTCCCTGGGCTTCTACTTTTTTTCTCCTTTCTTTTGACTCCCCCAACCCATTTCCCCTCTCCTTGTCCCCCGCGCCCCCACCCCCCAATCCATATCTCCCACTTTCTGTGCTTTTTAGCTGTGACAAAGGGTCAACTGGACGCAACGTGAGCTCTTATCTCTCCTTACAGTGTAGAGGGAGCCTTACTCTGTATCTAACCCTGTGCTGTACCTGTCCTGGGAGTATTTGATGGGGGACAGTGTAGAGGGAGCTTTACTCTGTATCTATCCCCGTGCTGTACCTGTCCTGGGAGTGTTTGATGGGGGACAGTGTAGAGGGAGCTTTACTCTGTATCTAACCCCGTGCTGTACCTGTCCTGGGAGTATTTGATGGGGGACAGTGTAGAGGGAGCTTTACTCTGTATCTATCCCCGTGCTGTACCTGTCCTGGGAGTGTTTGATGGGGGACAGTGTAGAGGGAGCTTTACTCTGTATCTAACCCCGTGCTGTACCTGTCCTGGGAGTGTTTGATGGGGGGACAGTGTAGAGGGAGCTTTACTCTGTATCTAACCCTGTGCTGTACCTGTCCTGGAGTGTTTGATGGGGGAACAGTGTAGAGGGAGCTTTACTCTGTATCTAACCCCATGCTGTACCTGTCCTGGGAGTGTTTGATGGGAGGACAGTGTAGAGGGAGCTTTACTCTGTATCTAACCCCGTGCTGTACCTGTCCTGGGAGTGTTTGATGGGGACAGTGTAGAGGGCGCTTTACTCTGTATCTAACCCCGTGCTGTACCTGTCCTGGGAGTGTTTGATGGGGGGACAGTGTAGAGGGAGCTTTACTCTGTATCTAACCCCGTGCTGTACCTGTCCTGGGAGTGTTTGATGGGGACAGTGTAGAGGGAGCTTTACTCTGTATCTAACCCCGTGCTGTACCTGTCCTGGGAGTGTTTGATGGGGACAGTGTAGAGGGAGCTTTACTCTGTATCTAACCCCATGCTGTACCTGTCCTGGGAGTGTTGGTGCCTAGTGGAGTGCCGCAGGGATCGGTGCTGGGGCCTCAACTATTTACCATTTATATAGATGATCTGGAGGAGGGGGCTGAGTGTAGGTTGTCGAAATTTGCTGATGACACGAAGATGAGTGGAAAAGCAAATTGTGCGGAGGGTGTGGAAAGTCTGCAGAGGGATCTGGATAGGCTGAGCGAGTGGGCAAGGACCTGGCAGATGGAGTATAATGTTAGCAAGTGTGAGGTTATCCACTTTGGCAGGAATAATAGTAGGAGGGATTACTATTTAAAGGGCGAAAAGCTGCAGCATGCTACGGTGCAGAGGGACCTGGGGGTCCTTGTGCATGAGTCGCAAAAACCCAGTCTGCAGGTGCAGCAGGTGATCAAGAAGGTGAATGGGATGCTGGCCTTAATAGCGAGGGGCATAGAATATAAAAGCAGAGGAGGAACTTCTTCACTCAAAGGGTGGTGAATCTCTGGAATTCTCTGCCCGTTGAAGTGGTGGAGGCTACCTCGCTAGATATATTTAAGACACTGGTAGATAGGTTTTTGGTAGGCAAGGGAATTAAAGGTTATGGGGAGAAAGCGGGAAAGTGGAACTGATCCACTTCAGATCAGCCATGATCTTATTGAATGGCGGGGCAGGCTTGAAGGGCTAGATGGCCGACTCCTGCTCCTATTTCTTATGTTCTTATGTTTGATGGGAGACAGTGCAGAGGGAGCTTTACTCTGTGTCTAACCCTGTGCTGTCCCTGTCCTGGGAGTGTTTGATGGGGGACAGTGGAGAGGGAGCTTTACTCTGTATCTAACCCCGTGCTGTACCTGTCCTGGGAGTGTTTGATGGGGACAGTGTCGAGGGAGCTTTACTCTGTATCTAACCCCGTGCTGTACCTGTCCTGGGAGTGTTTGGGCACAGGGTTGAGGGAGTTTTTCTGTGTGAAGAGTGTGAACAGGTCATTGTCTCCTGTAGGTGAAAGTTCTGAAATCCGTTCCGGAGATTGAGCTGGAGAATGTTGTCGTTGGTCAGTATGTGGGGGACCCAAAGGGACAGGGAGAGGCGAAGAAAGGTTATCTCGATGACCCCACTGTTCCCAAAGGTTCCGTCACCCCCACGTATGCTGCCGCTGTGCTGTATGTTAACAATGAACGTTGGGACGGTGAGTATCATACTGTGTGCCAGATTCCACAGAGTGCCGCACTGTGGGAGGGTCAGTGCTGAGGGAGCGCCGCACTGTGGGAGGGTCGGTGCTGAGGGAGCGCCACACTGTGGGAGGGTCAGTGCTGAGGGAGCGCCGCACTGTGGGAGGGTGGGTGCTGAGGGAGCGCCGCACTGTGGGAGGGTGGGTGCTGAGGGAGCGCCGCACTGTGGGAGGGTCAGTGCTGAGGGAGCGCCGCACTGTGGATGAGGTTGAGTAACCCTTGGCCTGTGTTGCCTCCAGGAGTCCCATTTGTGATGCGTTGTGGGAAGGCTTTGAACGAACGCAAGGCAGAGGTGAGGCTGCAGTTCCGGGATGTTCCAGGCGACATTTTCAATAGTCAGTGTAAGCGGAATGAGCTGGTGATTCGCGTTCAACCCAACGAGGCAATCTACACCAAGATGATGACCAAGAAACCCGGAATGTCCTTTAACCCGGAGGAGTCTGAGCTCGATCTCACCTACGGCAGCCGCTACAAGGTCAGTGACTGCCCGGGGCCCCGGGGTCAGCAGGGGGGAGAGGGAGGTGACTGAGTGACAGTGTGAGGGAGCTGGATTAACATCAGTAGAGATACAGTCAGTAACACAGGGTGCTGGGGGGGCGAGGGGTTACTGAGTGACAGTGTGAGGGAGCTGGATTAACATCAGTACAGATACAGTCAGTAACACAGGGTGCTGGGGGGGAGAGGGGTTACTGAGTGACAGTGTGAGGGAGCTGGATTAACATCAGTACAGATACAGTCAGTAACACAGGGTGCTGGGGGGGGGAGAGAGGGGTTACTGAGTGACAGTGTGAGGGAGCTGGATTAACATCAGTACAGATACAGTCAGTAACACAGGGTGCTGGGGGAGAGAGGGGTTACTGAGTGACAGTGTGAGGGAGCTGGATTAACATCAGTACAGATACAGACAGTAACACAGGGTGCTGGGGGAGAGAGGGGTTACTGAGTGACAGTGTGAGGGAGCTGGATTAACATCAGTACAGATACAGTCAGTAACACAGGGTGCTGGGGGGGAGAGGGGTTACTGAGTGACAGTGTGAGGGAGCTGGATTAACATCAGTACAGATACAGTCAGTAACACAGGGTGCTGGGGGGGAGAGAGGGGTTACTGAGTGACAGTGTGAGGGAGCTGGATTAACATCAGTACAGATACAGTCAGTAACACAGGGTGCTGGGGGGAGAGGGGTTACTGAGTGACAGTGTGAGGGAGCTGGATTAACATCAGTACAGATACAGTCAGTAACACAGGGTGCTGGGGGGAGAGGGGTTACTGAGTGACAGTGTGAGGGAGCTGGATTAACATCAGTACAGATACAGTCAGTAACACAGGGTGCTGGGGGGAGAGAGGGGTTACTGAGTGACAGTGTGAGGGAGCTGGATTAACATCAGTACAGATACAGTCAGTAACACAGGGTGCTGGGGGGGAGAGGGGTTACTGAGTGACAGTGTGAGGGAGCTGGATTAACATCAGTACAGATACAGTCAGTAACACAGGGTGCTGGGGGGGAGAGAGAGGGGTTACTGAGTGACAGTGTGAGGGAGCTGGATTAACATCAGTACAGATACAGTCAGTAACACAGGGTGCTGGG
Source organism: Carcharhinus amblyrhynchos (assembly GCF_965287045.1). Taxonomy (NCBI): domain Eukaryota; kingdom Metazoa; phylum Chordata; class Chondrichthyes; order Carcharhiniformes; family Carcharhinidae; genus Carcharhinus; species Carcharhinus amblyrhynchos. Next base: position 28,749 of record NW_027650403.1, read on the forward strand.
GGGGATTGACACAGAGTGAATAATATTTGTGCAGTGTTACCCTGGGGGAATCTGATTCGCTGTGTGATTTTTTTTTTCAATGTTGATTTGTTGTCTGACTGATGTGATTATCTGTTGTAACAAGTATCCTCTCCACCCGTGCCACCTCCCCCCCCCCCCACCTCGCTCCACTCCCCTCGCTCCGCCCTCGCCCGCTCCGCCCACCTCACCCCCTTCGCCCACCCCCTGCTCCGCCCACCTCACCCCCTTCGCCCACCCCCCGCTCCGCCCACCTCACCCCCTTCGCCCTCCCCCCGCTCCACCCACCTCACCCCCCCACCCTCCCCTCACTCCACCCTCCCCTCGCTCCACCCACCTCACCCCCCCACCATCCCCTCACTCCACCCACCTCACCCCCCCCACCCTCTCCCCGCTCCACCTCCCCCCCCTTACACATCATCACTCTGTTGCTCTTCCTTCTCCTCTGGTTACTCTCTCCCAGGATGTGAAGTTACCTGATGCCTACGAACGTTTGATTCTGGATGTTTTCTGCGGGAGTCAGATGCATTTTGTGCGAAGGTTAGAATTTACTTTCTTGAATTTTACACACTGACTCTCACTGGGGTACGGGGTCCCACACACACACTGACTCTCACTGGGGTACGGGGTCCCACACACACACTGACTCTCACTGGGGTACGGGTCCCACACACACACTGACTCTCACTGGGGTACGGCTCCCACACACACTGACTCTCACTGGGGTACGGCTCCCACACACACACACACACACTGACTCTCACTGGGGTACGGGTCCCACACACACTGACTCTCACTGGGGTACGGGTCCCACACACACTGACTCTCACTGGGGTACGGGTCCCACACACACTGACTCTCACTGGGGTACGGGTCCCACACACACTGACTCTCACTGGGGTACGGGTCCCACACACACTGACTCTCACTGGGGTACGGGTCCCACACACACTGACTCTCACTGGGGTACGGGGTCCCACACACACTGACTCTCACTGGGGTACGGGGTCTCACACACACTGACTCTCACTGGGGTACGGGGTCCCACACACACTGACTCTCACTGGGGTACGGGTCCCACACACACTGACTCTCACTGGGGTACGGGTCCCACACACACTGACTCTCACTGGGGTACGGGTCCCACACACACTGACTCTCACTGGGGTACGGGGTCTCACACACACTGACTCTCACTGGGGTACGGGGTCTCACACACACTGACTCTCACTGGGGTACGGGGTCCCACACACACTGACTCTCACTGGGGTACGGGTCCCACACACACTGACTCACACTGGGGTACGGGTCCCACACACACACACACACACACGCTGACTCTCACTGGGGTACGGGTTTTTTGATAGTATTGAATTTAGGATTAGTGATTAACTCTATGTTTCTATCTCCTTTCTGTTTGTCCCTCTCTGTCTCGCCACCGGCCCCCTCCCCGTATGCTGTGTTGTCAGTGATGAGTTGCGAGAAGCTTGGAGGATTTTCACTCCTCTCCTGCACAAACTGGAATGTTCCAAGGTTCGCCCAGTTCAGTATGTTTATGGGAGGTGAGTTTGATTATTGATCACCCTCAGTCCCTCGCGATCCTCCACTGACAAAACCTGAGCCAAGCTGGCTCCCTGCGGCAGTGAGACCTGTGGCAAATCAGCCAGGGTTCCTGCTTCTGATCACTGTCCAGTGATCCCTGGGTTAGAGAGAGGGGGAATCAGCCAGGGTTCCTGCTTCTGATCACTGTCCAGTGATCCCTGGGTTAGAGAGGGGGGAAATCAGCCAGGGTTCCTGCTCCTGATCACTGTCCAGTGATCCCTGGGTTAGAGAGAGGGGAAATCAGCCAGGGTTCCTGCTCCTGATCACTGTCCAGTGATCCCTGGGTTAGAGAGAGAGAGGGGGGAAATCAGCCAGGGTTCCTGCTCCTGATCACTGTCCAGTGATCCCTGGGTTAGAGAGAGAGAGGGGAAATCAGCCAGGGTTCCTGATGGGTCAGTGCTGTGATGCACATCCAGGTTGAATTCCATGGGGTGGGTTAATTGGGGAGGGGGGGTGGCTGGATGCCTGTGGACCCCGTGTTCTGCTGGCTTGGCCGGGGGAAGGGGGGATGGGGGTGCATGCCATTGGGGTGATGTCTACAGTGCGGATGGCATGAGGGTGGTATAACTCTGCTCTGAGGTTACTAACGGTCAGTATCTCTGTGTCCCTCCCTCACTCGCCCACAGCCGTGGCCCCTCCCAGGCAGATGACCTGCTGAAGAAGGTGGGATTCCGTTACGAGGGAACCTACAAGTGGGTTAATCCCCACAAGCTCTGACGGGGGACAGCCAGGATGCAGGGGGAGGAGAGGGGCGAGACATGGAGGGGTGGAGGGGGCAGTGCTGCTGGAGCCTGGCACAATGCCCCCCCACCCTCCCTATCTCCCCCCACCTCTGCCCCACCAACACTCCGGAATGAAAGGTGGCTGATTTTTCCACCCCCCCTCCCCGGGGATGCCTCCAGTGCACTGGAACCTTCTGTTACACCCACTCTGTCTGCTTCGCTCGCTCAGCTAACTGGGACTGACTGGCAAGAGGAGAAGGAGGAGGAGTTGAGGAGGGGGGAGGCCCTTGGCACGGACCTCTCCCCCAGGGCTCGCTGTGTTCCCAACGTTGGCCATCGTGATCCCCCAGCCAGACTCCTCCGCCCGGGATGACTGTTCTTTCGTTAGGATTGCTCAACAAGGAATGAGAAAAAGTTCCCGATCAACCATTGGCAAAGTTTTATTGACTTTATTACAGCACATTCCTCCCGGAGGGGTGGGGTCAGGGGTCAGGCACCGACCTCTCACCTCTGGCATGTCGCAAAACCCGGACAAAATAAAATCATTTCACTCCCTCTCACACCCCACAGAGCGGATCCGGATCTGTCCCTGTCCTGGGAGTGTTTGATGGGGACAGTGTAGAGGGAGCTTTACTCTGTATCTAACCCCGTGCTGTACCTGTCCTGGGAGTGTTTGATGGGGGGACAGTGTAGAGGGAGCTTTACTCTGTATCTAACCCCGTGCTGTACCTGTCCTGGGAGTGTTTGATGGGGACAGTGTAGAGGGAGCTTTACTCTGTATCTAACCCCGTGCTGTACCTGTCCTGGGAGTGTTTGATGGGGGGACAGTGTAGAGGGAGCTTTACTCTGTATCTAACCCCGTGCTGTACCTGTCCTGGGAGTGTTTGATGGGGGGACAGTGTAGAGGGAGCTTTACTCTGTATCTAACCCCGTGCTGTACCTGTCCTGGGAGTGTTTGATGGGGGACAGTGTAGAGGGAGCTTTACTCTGTATCTAACCCCGTGCTGTACCTGTCCTGGGAGTGTTTGATGGGGACAGTGTAGAGGGAGCTTTACTCTGTATCTAACCCCGTGCTGTACCTGTCCTGGGAGTGTTTGATGGGGACAGTGTAGAGGGAGCTTTACTCTGTATCTAACCCCGTGCTGTACCTGTCCTGGGAGTGTTTGATGGGGGGACAGTGTAGAGGGAGCTTTACTCTGTATCTAACCCCGTGCTGTACCTGTCCTGGGAGTGAGAGATTGATTTCAGTAATGGGGAGCTTTTTGCCTGTGGAACCGTGGGATGTGTCTCGCTGTGAATTGTAGTCGCTGCTTTGCACTCTGTGTGTGTGTGTGTGTTCTGGTTAAAGGGACCTATCTTTCGGCTGATACTGGAGGTGCGCCGCCCACATCCTTCCCCCTGTGTGTTCCTCACGTTGTCCCCCGTCTCGGTGTCTGCTCTGTGTGGGACTGAGCCTCGGTTCCTGAGCGTTGGCCCCCCCCCACCCCCTCGCCGCAGCCCCGTCACCTCCCCTTCCCCAGGGCTGTTCCGATACCCTGGAAGATGATTCAACATCGGATTGTCGGGAAACAGATGTCTGATGGTCACTTTTTTTTTTACACTGTTTTCCCTCAGCCCCAGGGGAGCAAGGGGGATGTCGGGGGGTGGTGGGGGGTGGGGGGTGCGCGCCTCTACATCCTCCTGGAACTCACTCACACTCCAACAACCCTCCTGAATAAATTAGACACCCCTACTGTCACCTCCCCCTCTGCCACCCTCTCTCTTTCTCAGCTGTCTGTCTCCAGTCGGATCAGCTTGGGGGGGGGGAGAGGGGGCGGGTTTGGGGGGGGGGGGGGTCGCACTAGCCTCTCAGCCGAAAGTCGTAGTTTTTTTTTGTACTAGTTTCGTACGAATGTAATGCAATAAAATCTATCACAATCGTAGACTTGTGTGTGATCCATCGAAATAATAACCCGTCCCGTCCCCGTGTGGGGGGATCACAGACCCCCCCCCCGTCCCGTCACCGTGTGGGGGAATCACAGACCCCCCCCCCGTCCCATCACCGTGTGGGGGAATCACAGACCCCCCCCCCGTCCCGTCACCGTGTGGGGGGATCACAGACCCCCCCCCCCCCCCCGTCCCGTCCCCGTGTGGGGGGATCACAGACCCCCCCCCCGCCGTCCCGTCACCGTGTGGGGGGATCACAGACCCCCCCCCGTCCCATCACCGTGTGGGGGATCACAGACCCCCCCGTCCCGTCCCCGTGTGGGGGGAATCACAGACCCCCCCGTCCTGTCCCCGTGTGGGGGGATCACAGACCCCGTCCTGTCCCCGTGTGGGGGATCACAGACCCCGTCCCGTGGACTGTAATGAGTCCAGTCTCTAAATTCAGACAGGTTGTGTATGTTTATTTGCAGTAATAATAACAGACAGATATCTAACTGTGAAACCTCACGTCTGGGCTGTGGACACTCGGGAGCAAGTCCCCCATTCTCTCCCCCATTCTCTTGAGTAAACATGTTTCTCCTGAATTCCACCCCCCCCCCCTGCCCCCGATTGGGTTGATGAGTGACTGTCTTATACTGATGCCCCCACCCACCCAATCCCAAGTTCTGGCCCCTCCATACAAGTGGAAGCAAAAGATTTTGGGTCAGAATTAGGCCATTCAGCCCATCTAGCCTACTCCATTCTATCACGGTTGACATGTCTCTCAACTCCATTCTCTCACCTTTTTCCCGTAACCTTAGATCCCCTTGTCTATCTATCAAGAACCTACCTATCTCTGTCTTAAACACACTCAGTGACCCGGCCTCTGCGACAATGAATTCCACAGATTCACCTCCCTCTGACTGAAGAATTCTCTCCTCATCTTGATTCTAAAAGTTCATCCCTTTACTCTGAGGCCGGGTCCTCGAGTTCTAGTCTCTCCTACTAATGGAAATATCTTCCCCATGTTCACTCTATCCAGGCCTTGCAGTATCCTGTAAGTATCGATAAAATCCCCCCCTCATCCTTCTAAACTCCAACGAGTACAAACCCAGAGTCTTCAGGCGCTCCTCATACATCAAGGTCTTCACTCCAGGGATCATTCTTGTGAACCTCCTCTGGACTCTTTCCAAGATGTGGAGATGCTGGTGTTGGACTGGGGTAAACACAGTAAGAAGTCTCACAACACCAGGTTAAAGTCCAGCAAGTTTAAACATCTTGGACTTTAACCTGGTGTTGTGAGACTTCTTACTGCCCTTTCCAAGGCCGGCAGATCCTTCCTTAGATACGGGGCCTAAAACTGCTCTCAATTCTCCAAATGGGGTCTGACCCAGAGCCTTATACAGCCTCAGGAGTCCATCCCTGTTCCTGTATTCTAACCCTCTCGACATGAACGCTAACATTGCATTTGTCTTCCTAACTGCCGACTGAACCTGCACGTTAACCTTAAAAGAATCTTGAACAATGATTCCTGAGTCCCTTTGTGTTTCTGATTTCCTGAGCATTTTCCCATTTAGAAAATAGTCTATATCTCCATTCCTCTTTCCAAAGTGCAGAACCTCACACTTTTCCACATTGTATTCCATCTGCCCCTTCTTTGCCCACTCTCCTAACCTGTCCAAGTCCTTCTGCAGCCCCCCTGCTTCCTCAATACTACCTGTCCCTCCTATCTTTGCATCAGCTCCAAACTTAGCCACAGTGCCTTCATCTTCTCTGTCCAGCTGACATCCTGTCCATCATTTTATAGACCTCAATCAGGTCATCCCCTAAGCTTTCTCTTTTTCAAGAGAAAAGACCCCTCCCCTTCCGTCCCAACCTGTTCAAGATTCCCTGAGCGTTAGAACCTCTCGGTTCTGGGATTGTCTTTGCATCTTCTTCCATGTCTCGATATCCTTCAAGGAATTCACACTGCTCTCAGAGTGGGTCTATCTGAGGGATACGGAGACTGGAACTGTGCACGGTGCTCCCGGTGTGGGTCTATCCGAGGGATACGGAGACTGGAACTGTGCACGGTGCTCCCGGTGTGGGTCTATCCGAGGGATACGGAGACTGGAACTGTGCACGGTGCTCCCGGTGTGGGTCTATCCGAGGGATACGGAGACTGGAACCGTGCACGGCGCTCCCAGTGTGGGTCTAACCGAGGGACACAGAGACTGGAACCGTGCACGGCGTTCCCGGTGTGGGTCTAACCGAAGATCAACAGCAGCACAGAGAGAAGCCAGCGTTCTTGATCCGAGTGTGTTCAATTCCGCGGGCAAACAGCCGGATGAACTGGTAGTGAACCCTGCGGGAGAAGGAAAAAATTCTGGGTCAGTGTGTGTGTGTCAAAGCGGGAAGCAGGATTCCCGCAGGATCAGATTCCCCCTGTAATGCCCCCCTCCCCTCTCCCCCCGCGTTCAACATCGGGGAGCTGGGGAAGGATCCGGAAAGGGGCAGCAGACTGTGGAAGTTCTCAACCATTCCCAAAGCCCCGATACAGGGTGGGGTAGGAGAGGGTATGTGTGAGCTGATAGATACAGGAACAGGAGGAGGCCATTCAGCCCCTCCAGTCTGTTCCAGGATTCAAATCAATCACGTGCGATCAGAGCTTTGTAACAGAAAATCCCGACAGTGCAGAAAGCAGCCATTCTGCCCATCAATTCCGTACTGACTCTGGAACAGAGTATTTCACCCAGGATCAATCCCCAAAAGCCCACTCATCGGATAATTCTACAAACCAGCACACCTTTGGACAATAAGGGACAATTTTAACACAGCCAATCCACCGTAACCAGCACGTCTTTCCACCTGTGGGAGGAAACCGGAGGAAACCCATGCAGACACGGGGCGAATGTGCAGTCTCCACACAGACACTGACCCGAGCCGGGAATCGAACCCGGGTCCCTGGCGCTGTGAGACAGCAGTGCTAACCCACTCTGTCACCGTGCCCCCCAGGAATCGAACCCGGGTCCCTGGCGCTGTGAGACAGCAGTGCTAACCCACTGTGTCACCGTGTGCCCCCGGGAATCGAACCCGGGTCAGTGGCGCTGTGAGACAACAGTGTTAACCCACTGTGTCACCGTGTCCCCCCCAGGAATGGAACCCGGGTCCCTGGCGCTGTGAGACAGCAGTGCTAACCCACTGTGTCACCGTGCCCCCCCCAGGGAATCGAACCCGGGTCCCTGGCGCTGTGAGACAGCAGTGCTAACCCACTGTGTCACCGTGCCCCCCCAGGGAATCGAACCGGAGTCCCTGGCGCTGTGAGACAGCAGTGTTAACCCACTGTGTCACTGTGACCCCGGGAATCGAACCCGGGTCCCTGGCGCTGTGAGACAGCAGTGCTAACCCACTGTGTCACCGTGCCCCCGGGAATCGAACCCGGGTCCCTGGCGCTGTGAGACAGCAGTGCTTAAACCCACTGTGTCACCGTGCCCCCAGGAATCGAACCCCGGGTCCCTGGCGCTGTGAGACAGCAGTGCTAACCCACTGTGTCACCGTGCCCCCCCAGGGAATCGAACCCGGGTCCCTGGCGCTGTGAGGCAGCAGTGTTAACCCACTGTGTCACCGTGTCCCCCCCAGGAATGGAACCGGGTCCCTGGCACTGTGAGACAGCAGTGTTAACCCCACTGTGTCACTGTGTCTCCCCGGGAATCGAACCCGGGTCCCTGGCGCTGTGAGACAGCAGTGCTAACCCACTGTGTCACTGTGTCTCCCCGGGAATCGAACCCGGGTCCCTGGCGCTGTGAGGCGGCAGTGTTAACCCACTGTGTCACCGTGCCCCCCAGGAATCGAACCTGGGTCCCTGGCGCTGTGAGACAGCAGTGCTTAACCCACTGTGTCACCGTGACCCCGGGATCGAACCCGGGTCCCTGGCGCTGTGAGACAGCAGTGTTAACCCACTGTGTCACCGTGCCCCCCCGGGAATCAAACCCGGGTCCCTGGCGCTGTGAGACAGCAGTGCTAACCCACTGTGTCACCGTGCCCCCGGGAATCGAACCCGGGTCCCCTGGCGCTGTGAGGGGGCAGTGCTAACCCACTGTGTCACCGTGCCCCCCGGAATAGAACCCGGGTCCCTGGCGCTGTGAGGCAGCAGTGCTAACCCACTGTGTCACCGTGCCCCCCAGGGAATCGAACCCGGGTCCCTGGCTCTGTGAGGCAGCAGTGCTAACCCACTGTGTCACCGTGTCCCCGGGAATAGAACCCGGGTCCCTGGCGCTGTGAGGGGGCAGTGCTAACCCACTGTGTCACCGTGCCCCCCAGGGAATCGAACCCGGGTCCCTGGCTCTGTGAGGCAGCAGTGCTAACCCACTGTGTCACCGTGCCCCCGGGAATAGAACCCGGGTCCCTGGCGCTGTGAGGGGGCAGTGCTAACCCACTGTGTCACCGTGCCCCCCGGGAATAGAACCCGGGTCCCTGGCGCTGTGAGGCAGCAGTGCTAACCCACTGTGTCACCGTGCCCCCCAGGGAATCGAACCCGGGTCCCTGGCTCTGTAGGCAGCAGTGCTAACCACTGTGTCACCGTGCCCCCCCGGGAATAGAACCCGGGTCCCTGGCGCTGTGAGACAGCGGTGCTAACCCACTGTGTCACCGTGCCCCCCAGGGAATCGAACCCGGGTCCCTGGCTCTGTGAGGCAGCAGTGCTAACCACTGTGTCACCGTGCCCCCCGGGAATCGAACCCGGGTCCCTGGCGCTGTGAGACAGCAGTGCTTAACCCACTGTGTCACCGTGACCCCGGGAATCGAACCCGGGTCCCTGGCGCTGTGAGACAGCAGTGTTAACCCACTGTGTCACCGTGCCCCCCCGGGATCAACCCGGGTCCCTGGCGCTGTGAGACAGCAGTGTTAAACCCCACTGTGTCACCGTGCCCCCCCCCCCCCGGGGAATCGAACCCGCGTCCCTGGCGCTGTGAGACAGCAGTGTTAACCCACTGTGCTGTCTGGTCCCCTCAGCCGCCCACTGGAGTGTTCGCCATCACTTCTCCATCAGTTCCAGACTCCGTGACGCTGGGCATCCATCAGCTTCTCGCTCTCACTGATGGGATCTTCCTCTGCACCTTCCGGTGTGAATCTCATCGCTGTGATGCAGTGGACCCGGACGGACGGCAGAGCGAACTGGTGAGGGAATGAGGAAAGCAGGAATGTGTCAAACACAAACCAGAACCTGCAAAACATTACCACACACTGACTGCTGTCTCTCAGTCCCCTCTCTCTCTCTCTAACCCAGGATCACTGGACAGTGATCAGGAACAGGAACCCTGGCTGATTCCCCTCTCTCTAACCCAGGGATCACTGGACAGTGATCAGGAGCAGGAACCCTGGCTGATTTCCCCCTCTCTCTCTCTCTAACCCAGGGATCACTGGACAGTGATCAGGAGCAGGAACCCTGGCTGATTTCCCCCCTCTCTCACTCTAACCCAGGATCACTGGACAGTGATCAGGAGCAGGAACCCTGGCTGATTTCCCCCTCTCTCTCTCTCTCTAACCCAGGGATCTCTGGGACAGTGATCAGGAGCAGGAACCCTGGCTGATTCCTCTCTCTCTCCCTGCCCGGTCTCTATTGGATTTGATGATGTGTTTTGAGGTCTCACCCATCACAGTGACTGAGATCTGCCGTCAGCATCCAGTCCCTCAGCTGTCCCACTCGCTGGGAGACTGAGAACAGCAAGGAGACATCAGGGAGAGAGGGAGGGAGGGAGGGAGAGAGGGAGGGAGGGAGGGAGGGAGGGAGGGTGCGGGAGGGAGGGAGAGAGGGAAGGAGGGGGGAGAGAGAGACAGAGAGAGAGAGGAGAGGGTTATTTGGAGGGAAAGAGGGAGGGAGGGAGAGAGAGGGAAGGGGAGAGAGAGAGGGAGGGAAGGGGGGAGAGGGAGAGGAGAGGGAGGGTGAAAAGGAGGGAGAGAGGGAGGGGGAGAGAGAGAGAGACAGAGAAGGAGAGGGTTATTTTGAGGTAGAGAGGGAGGGAGGGTGAGAAGGAGGGACAGAGGGAGGGAAAGAGGGTATTAGTTTGTAATTGGTAATTCTCTCTATCACAGCGTTAATTTTAAGATCTTTCAATTTATTGAGGGATAAAAAAGTGAGTTATTCGCAAATCAGCTATGGCCTATTGTTCCTGTACAACAGGCTCGAGAGGGGCTGAATGGCCTCCTCCTGTTCCTGTGTAACAGGCTGGAGAGAGAGGGGCTGAATGGCCTCCTCCTGTTCCTGTGTAACAGGCTGGAGAGAGAGGGGCTGAATGGCCTCCTCCTGTTCCTGTGTAACAGGCTGGAGAGAGAGGGGCTGAATGGCCTCCTCCTGTTCCTGTGTAACAGGCTGGAGAGAGAGGGGCTGAATGGCCTCCTCCTGTTCCTGTGTAACAGGCTGGAGAGAGAGGGGCTGAATGGCCTCCTCCTGTTCCTGTGTAACAGGCTGGAGAGAGAGGGGCTGAATGGCCTCCTCCTGTTCCTGTGTAACAGGCTGTAGAGAGAGGGGCTGAACGTTCACATTTTTGGGTCTACCTGGGAGCCCAGCTTGTGGAGCTGGTTTTTGTTCAACTGTGATGCTGCATGTAGCTGAATATCTGCCCTGCCGCGGGGTGGGCTTTGCACAGTGATGGGGCGACAGTGGATGCGGGGTCTTGGGTAAGGGGTGGGAGGGGGGTAACTCGCTCACCGAATACCTGGGTAGTGATGCCAGCTTCCCGGAAGAGAGGTGCCACTGAGTCCTGGTGAACCCCTCCCCCGGCCTCGGTGCTGCCCCCTGCAGGGGTTTATAATAATCTCCAGCTGGGCCGCTCGCTTCCCCTCTCTGAGAGACACAATAACCCCACGTCAGTGCCAATCATAACCAGCACCTAGCCAACTGTCTGGCAGGGTGTCCGGTGTCTGGGTCACTGTCTGGGCAGGGTGTCCACTGTCTGGGTCACTGTCCCAGCAGGGTGTCTGGCGTCTGGGTCACTGTCCCAGCAGGGTGTCCGGTGTTTGGGGTCACTGTCTGGGTCTGTGTCTGGGACAGTGTCTGGAGTTCGGTCAGTGTCTGCGGTCAGACAAACCTCTCTGGTCCATGTAGAGTTTGGGAAGGTTGGCCGGTGGGGTTCGGAGGTCAGGGGTCAGGTTGTTGGGGGTCACACTGACCGTACGGTTGGAGCTGTTTCCCCAGGATGTGGATCCAGTAATCCCAGAGCCAGAGGCTGGGGGCGGTGAACAGGGATCAGCCCAGAGGCAGCCCGGCCCCCGGACAACATGGAGAACAGCGAGGGGAGAAACAGACTGTTTAAACCGGGAACAAATTAACCCCCACCCACAAACCCCACACACACCCCCACCCACAAACCCCACACACACCCCCACACACACCCCCACCCGCAACCCCACACACACCCCCACACACACCCCCACCCGCAAACCCCACACACACCCCCACCCGCAAACCCCACACACACCCCCACCCGCAAACCCCACACACACCCCCACCCGCAAACCCCACACACACCCCCACCCGCAAACCCCACACACACCCCCACACACACCCCCACCCACAAACCCCACACACACCCCCACACACACCCCCACCCGCAAACCCCACACACACCCCCACCCACAAACCCCACACACACCCCCACCCGCAAACCCCACACACACCCCCACCCGCAAACCCCACACACACCCCCACCCGCAAACCCCACACACACCCCCACCCGCAAACCCCACACACACCCCCACCCGCAAACCCCACACACACCCCCACCCGCAAACCCCACACACACCCCCACCCGCAAACCCCACACACACCCCCACCCGCAAACCCCACCCGCAAACCCCACCCGCAAACCCCACCCACACAAACCCCACCCACACAAACCCCACCCACACAAACCCCACCCACACAAACCCCACCCACAAATCCCACACAACCCCACCCGTAACCCCCACACACACACACAACCCCACCCGCAAACCCACCAGCAACCCCACACACAACCCCACCCGTAAACCCCACACACACATTCCCTTACACAACCCCACCTACATCCCTACTGAAACCCCACACACACACCCACACACAGCCCCACCCGCAATCACACACACATCCCCACCCACAACCCCACGCACACTCTGACACACACTCCCACCCACAACCCCACACACACACCCTCACCCTCAACCCCCCCACACACCCCCACCCACGACCCCACACACTCCCATCTGCAACCCCACACAAACCCACACCCGCAACCCCACACACACACCCATACACATCCCCACCCGTAACCCCACACACACTCCCACCCGCAACCCCAAACACACTCCCACACACAACTCCACCCTCAACCCCACATGCACTCCCACACACACAAAGACACACAGAAACTGCACAAAGTGAAATCACTTCATACACAGAAAATGCCTCAGATATTAAACAACTGAATAAAAAATATCCAACTGACAACAGGTACAGCACGGGGTTAGATACAGAGTAAAGCTCCCTCTACACTGTCCCCCATCAAACACTCCCAGGACAGGTACAGCACGGGGTTAGATACAGAGTAAAGCTCCCTCTACACTGTCCCCCATCAAACACTCCCAGGACAGGTACAGCACGGGGTTAGATACAGAGTAAAGCTCCCTCTACACTGTCCCCCATCAAACACTCCCAGGACGGGTACAGCACGGGGTTAGATACAGAGTAAAGCTCCCTCTACACTGTCCCCATCAAACACTCCCAGGACGGGTACAGCACGGGGTTAGATACAGAGTAAAGCTCCCTCTACACTGTCCCCATCAAACACTCCCAGGACAGGTACAGCACAGGGTTAGATACAGAGTAAAGCTCCCTCTACACTGTCCCCATCAAACACTCCCAGGACAGGTACAGCACGGGGTTAGATACAGAGTAAAGCTCCCTCTACACTGTCCCCATCAAACACTCCCAGGACAGGTACAGCACGGGGTTAGATACAGAGTAAAGCTCCCTCTACACTGTCCCCCATCAAACACTCCCAGGACGGGTACAGCATGGGGTTAGATACAGAGTAAAGCTCCCTCTACACTGTCCCCATCAAACACTCCCAGGACAGGTACAGCACGGGGTTAGATACAGAGTAAAGCTCCCTCTACACTGTCCCCCATCAAACACTCCCAGGACAGGTACAGCACGGGGTTAGATACAGAGTAAAGCACCCTCTACACTGTCCCCATCAAACACTCCCAGGACAGGTACAGCACGGGGTTAGATACAGAGTAAAGCTCCCTCTACACTGTCCCCCATCAAACACTCCCAGGACGGGTACAGCATGGGGTTAGATACAGAGTAAAGCTCCCTCTACACTGTCCCCATCAAACACTCCCAGGACAGGTACAGCACGGGGTTAGATACAGAGTAAAGCTCCCTCTACACTGTCCCCCCATCAAACACTCCCAGGACAGGGACAGCACGGAGTTAGATACAGAGTAAAGCTCCCTCTACACTGTCCCCCCCATCAAACACTCCCAGGACAGGTACAGCACGGAGTTAGATACAGAGTAAAGCTCCCTCTACACTGTCCCCCCATCAAACACTCCCAGGACAGGTACAGCACGGGGTTAGATACAGAGTAAAGCTCCCTCTACACTGTCCCCCATCAAACACTCCCAGGACAGGTACAGCACGGGGTTAGATACAGAGTAAAGCTCCCTCTACACTGTCCCCCCTTCAAACACTCCCAGGACAGGTACAGCACGGGGTTAAAGCTCCTTCTCTCCCGGCCAATTCATGTTTAACCTGTGAATTCCCGACCGGTTTCCTGGCTGCAGTTCTTCCCGACGTTCCGGAGGTTTCCTGCCTTGACCCAGATTACCTCGGAAAAGGGGAGTGTGAACTGATGATCTGTGGAGAAAGGGAGAGACAGAGGGAGAGAGGGAGGAAGTGTTTATCTCACTGAGTTTTGTCTACCTGTAGGTTGGAATCTTAAAGGTTAAATTTTATTTATTAGTGTCACAAGTAATGTTTACATTAACACTACAGTGAAGTTACTGTGAAAATCCCCCAGTTGCCACACTCTGGTGCCTGTTCGGGTTACACTGAGGGAGAATTTAGCACACCCAATGCACCCTAACCAGCACGTCTTTCAGACTGAGAGGAAACCGGAGCACCCAGAGGAAACCCACGCAGACATGGGGAGAACATTCAGTCTCCACACAGACAGTGACCTGAGCCGGGAATCGAACCCATGTTCCTGGCACTATGAGGCAGCAGCGCTAACCCACTGTGCCACTGTGCCATTCAGGGGATTGGTTGCAACAGGGAGATACCAACAGTGAGAGAACTCACCCTGGCACTCGGAGATGCTGCCAGAGTGAATATGAACACTGAGCTGGAACACAATTGTTCCAACGTGGAATTAATCCCCTCTCCCTCACTGCGTAATCTGTTAAAAGTGTTTGGGAAGGTGTGAACTGTTCTTCAGTAACGTTTAGAGGTTCAGTAAGCAAAATACCTGACACTCACTTTAATTGAATAATTAACAAGTTATTTTAATTCATCGACCGGGAGCTTTAACTAAACAAGTAACATTTTAATTAAAGGATGGTTCTACTTTGGAATGCAGTTCAAATAAAGATTAGGAGCATTGAGTACCGAAACAGTAAAAACAGAAGCTTAATCACTCTCAGGAAAGCTGTATACAACCAGCTCTGCTGCCTCGGAAGCTTTGGAGATTGTTTTCCTGGTGATTTCTCTGTCTATGGATTCTATGATTCTGATTTGATATCCTGTTGTTAGATACATGGAGAATTCTCCTCGGAAGAGAGTTCTTTAGCTGGCGGGGTGGAGAACCACTCCAGAGATGGCCTTCTGTTGTGGCGGGCTCTCAGTTTAACTGAACTGAACTGCGATCAGGCAGCTGAGTTCCTGTTTGTACTCCTGATCACCTATCCGTTCCCTATACCCGGATTGGCTGGAGGTTGACAACAACAGCAAATTCAAATTTGATAGGTTCCTGTTAGCTGAATGTCTTCTTTAAACTCAGAGGCTGTCAGAATGCAAAACCCACAGAGCCTGTTACCAAGGCAACCATGATGTTTTGGTCTCTGCAATAAATGTTGCCCTCTGTGTATTCTGTATGCCGCTACATTTTAAACATCTCAGCATTGAACCCTAAGCCAGCTATTAAAGGGACCACGCACTGTTGTCCCCACAACAGTTCTCAGAATTCTTTAACATTTTGACTAATTCAACGTCACAAAGAAATGGAACATCGGCTGCCCTTTGACTCAGAGATATTCATCCCTCTGCCCAGTGATCTGTTATCTAGAACGGCAGGCAAACGGGTAAATGGAGGGAGTGCCGCACTGGGGGTGGGTCAGTGCTGAGGGGGTGCCGCACTTGGGAGGGTCAGTGTTGAGAGTAGGAGGGATCTCAAACGGGGAGTTAGGAGAGCAAAGAGGGGGCATGAGATGGCTTTGGCAGGTAGGGTTAAGGAGAATCCAAAGGCGTTTTACTCCTATCTTAAGAGCAAAAGGGTGGCTAGGGGTAAAATTGGTCCCCTCAGGGACAGACGTGGGGAATTGTGCTGAGAGGCAGAGGGAATGGAGAGATCCTGAATGATCCTAGTGCTTCATGTCGTTAGTGTGTGCCTAAACTGGACCAGATACTGGGCAAGACGACAGCTCAGTGACTATCGCTGTTTGCTGTGCAGACACATGGATTTGGGTCGGTGTCTGTGGGAGTTTGCGCATTCTCCCCGTGCTTGCGTGGGTTTTCTCCGGGTGTTCCGGTTTCCTCCCACACCCCGGGGATGTGCTGTTAGGCTGATTGACAGGAATAAATTGTCCCTAAATCAGTTTCCCTCAATCTGGATGGCCATAAAACATTGGACAGGGGCTGTGGGTGGAGAGGGGGACTGGTGGTGTTGAGATGGCAGCGCGGGCTCGTTGGGCCGAAGGGCCTGTTTCCCCGGGCTGATTTTGTTCTTTGTTCTTTGAGGTAGCGCCGCACTGTGGGAGGGTCGGTGCCGAGGGAGCGCCGCACTGTGGGAGGGTCGGTGCTGAGGGAGCGCCGCACTGTGGGAGGGTCGGTGCCGAGGGAGCGCCGCACTGTGGGAGGGTCAGTGCTGAGGGAGCGCCGCACTGTGGGAGGGTCGGTGCTGAGGGAGCGCCACACTGTGGGAGGGTCGGTGCCGAGGGAGCGCCGCACTGTGGGAGGGTCGGTGCCGAGGGAGCGCCGCACTGTGGGAGGGTCGGTGCCGAGGGAGCGCCGCACTGTGGGAGGGTCGGTGCCGAGGGAGCGCCGCACTGTGGGAGGGTCGGTGCCGAGGGAGCGCCGCACTGTGGGAGGGTCGGTGCCGAGGGAGCGCCGCACTGTGGGAGGGTCGGTGCCGAGGGAGCGCCGCACTGTGGGAGGGTCGGTGCCGAGGGAGCGCCGCACTGTGGGAGGGTCAGTGCCGAGGGAAAGTAAGCGTGCAGGTACAGCAGGCAGTAAAGAAGGGAAATGGTATGTTGGCCTCATAGTGAGAGGATTGGAGTATAGGGATAGGGATGTTTTACTGCAATTGTACAGGGTGTTGGTGAGGCCACACCTGGAGTATTGTGTACAGTTTTGGTCTCCTTATCTGAGGAAGGATGTCCTTGCTATAGAGGGAGCACAGCGAAGGTTTACCAGGCTGATTCCTGGGATGGCAGGTCTGTCACATGAGGAGAGACTGAGTCGGTTAAGATTATATTCACTGGAGTTTAGAAGAGTGAGAGGGGATCTGATAGAAACTTATAAAATTCTAACAGGGTTAGACAGGGTAGATTCAGAAAGAATGTTCCCGATGGTGGGGGGAGTCCAGAACTAGGGGTCAGAGTTTGAGGATAAGGGGGAAACCTTTTAGAACTGAGGTGAGGAGAAATTTCTTCACCCAGAGGGTGGGGAATGTGTGGAATTCACTCCCACAGAAAATAGTTGAGGCCAAAATGTTGTGTGATTTCAGGAAGAAATTAGATATCGCTCTTGGGGCTAAAGGGATCGAGGGATATGGAGGGGGGGGGATCAGGATATTAAATTTGATGATCAGCCCTGATCAAAATGAATGGGGGAGCAGCTCGAAGGGCCGAATGGCCTCCTCCTGTTTCTAGTTTCTGTGTAATGTGTCTCTCCCACAAACACAAACACAATTCGGTCAGGATCCAGGGTCCAGAGGAGGTTCACAGGAATGATCCCTGGAATAAAGAGCTTGTTGTATGAGGAACGGGTTGAGGATTCTGGGTCTGTACTCGTTGGGAGTTTAGAAGGATGAGGGGGGGGATCTTATTGAAACTTACAGGATACTGTGAGGCCCTGGATAGAGTGGACGTGGAGAGGATGTTTCCACTAGTAGGAAAAACTAGAACCAGAGAGGGAACAACCTCAGGGTAAAGGGACGATCCTTTAAAACAGAGATGGGGAGGAATTTCTTCACCCAGAGAGTGGGGAATGTGTGGAACTCTTTGCCGCAGAGGAGACCGGGTCACTGAGTGTCTTTAAGACAGAGATAGATCGGTTCCTGATTAATAAGGGGATCAGGGGTTATGGGGAAAAGGCAGGAGAATGGGGGATGAGAAAAATATCAGCCATGATTGAATGGGGGAGCAGAGTCGATGGGCCGAGTGGCCTCATTCTGCTCCTATGTCCCATTGTCTTATCGGTCCATGTGACAACAAGTTGTCTATTCTGAATTCCCAGGGGTGGGATGGGGTGTTGGAAATGCGAGAGGGGACTGGGGAGGGGGGGGTCTCAGCTGTCCCCAGCCGCCCTCTATCTTCTGGAAGGCCTCAGGCTCCAGGCTGGGCCTTGTTGGCGCTAGGCCCAGCCCAGCCTGCCGCGTGTGGTTCCAGGGCTCCCTAATCATGCCCCGAGCTCACAGTAACAACACTCCTTCCACCCTCACCCCCACCCCCACCCCCACACCCCCCAGCCACAAGCTCCCCCTGAGGGATTGCTGCAACTCCCAATCCATTTCCCGTAGGCCCGGATAGGCCAGGAAAATATTCCCTGCCTGCTGCCAGTGATTGGTCTCCATAGCGACACCACTGTGTAACCTTGGCAACAGTTGACGGATTAGCATGAGAATTACTCAGGGATAATCTGTCTCACAAACAAAAGCTGCCAGAAAAACAGGGCAGCAAATCTGAGTCAGCATTGAGACAAACGGGGTTAGATACAGAGTAAAGCTCCCTCTACACTGTCCCCCCATCAAACACTCCCAGGACAGGTACAGCACGGTGTTAGATACAGAGTAAAGCTCTCTCTACACTGTCCCCCCATCAAACACTCCCAGGACAGGTACAGCACGGGGTTAGATACAGAGTAAAGCTCCCTCTACACTGTCCCCCCATCAAACACTCCCAGGACAGGTACAGCACGGGGTTAGATACAGAGTAAAGCTCCCTCTACACTGTCCCCATCAAACACTCCCAGGACAGGTACAGCACAGGGTTAGATACAGAGTAAAGCTCCCTCTACACTGTCCCCCATCAAACACTCCCAGGACAGGTACAGCACGGGGTTAGATACAGAGTAAAGCTCCCTCTACACTGTCCCCATCAAACACTCCCAGGACAGGTACAGCACAGGGTTTGATACAGAGTAAAGCTCCCTCTACACTGTCCCCCATCAAACACTCCCAGGACAGGTACAGCACGGGGTTAGATACAGAGTAAAGCTCCCTCTACACTGTCCCCCATCAAACACTCCCAGGACAGGTACAGCACGGGGTTAGATACAGAGTAAAGCTCCCTCTACACTGTCCCCCCATCAAACACTCCCAGGACAGGTACAGCACGGGATTAGATACAGAGTAAAGCTCCCTCTACACTGTCCCCATCAAACACTCCCAGGACAGGTACAGCACGGGGTTAGATACAGAGTAAAGCTCCCTCTACACTGTCCCCCCATCAAACACTCCCAGGACAGGTATAGCACGGGGTTAGATACAGAGTAAAGCTCCCTCTACACTGTCCCCATCAAACACTCCCAGGACAGGTACAGCACGGGGTTAGATACAGAGTAAAGCTCCCTCTACACTGTCCCCCCATCAAACACTCCCAGGACAGGTACAGCACGGGGTTAGATACAGAGTAAAGCTCCCTCTACACTGTCCCCCCATCAAACACTCCCAGGACAGGTACAGCACGGGGTTAGATACAGAGTAAAGCTCCCTCTACACTGTCTCCCCATCAAACACTCCCAGGACAGGTACAGCACGGGGTTAGATACAGAGTAAAGCTCCCTCTACACTGTCCCCCCATCAAACACTCCCAGGATAGGGACAGCACGGGGTTAGATACAGAGTAAAGCTCCCTCTACACTGTCCCCCCATCAAACACTCCCAGGACAGGTACAGCACAGGGTTAGATACAGAGTAAAGCTCCCTCTACACTGTCCCCATCAAACACTCCCAGGACAGGTACAGGATGGGACTTGCAGGTGGGTACGGAATGAGATCGAAGGAGCATCCATTCTAAAAGCTTCCTGGTTTTAGCCATCCTGCTGGAGCAGCTGGTATGGACCCTATAACCTGAGGCGAGCGGAGACAGGGGAAGGAGGGGAGGGTTGTGGTTTCTTCCTGGCTAGTGACGGCCACCCCAGTTGAATAGTTGGAGCTGATAATTCGATACAGAAATGTCTGAGAGAAAGTGCAGTGGACTCGAAACCCCCTCCCGCTCTCAGTTACGTTCCTAGCTGTGTGTAAATCCGGGACAGGGGCTGGGGTCACTCACCGGGGTCCCCTCTCTGCCCCAGTGGGGTCCATTTCAAAGCCTCAGCACTCACACTCCCTCGTCCCGGCTCCCTGTCCACCCACAGGAGATGGGCGTCTGGCAGTTCCATCGATGTAAGAAGTCTGACAACACCAGGTTTAAGTCCAACCGATTTATTTGATAGGAAACTCACTAGCTTTCGAGGTTTCCCTCTTCGTCAGGTGAATGGAGAGTTCTGGCCTCAGACAGAGCATATAAAGCACAGACAGTTTACAGATTACTGATTAGAATGTGAATCTTTACACCTAACCTGCTGTTCAAGTCTTAAAGTGGCTGACAATGTGAGTGGAAGGGGCACTGATCACAGGTTAAAGAGATGTGTATTGTCTCCAGACAGGACAGCAAGTGAGGTTTCGCAAACCCAGGCAAGTCACGGGGGTTACAGATAGTGTGACATGAACCCAAGGTCCCAGTTGAGACCATTGGGGAGACCATGCAGACGCTACGACAACGGATGAATGAACATCGCTCGACAATCACCAGGCAAGACTGTTCCCTTCCTGTTGACAAACACTTCAGTGGTCACGGGCATTCAGCCTCTGACCTTTGGGTAAGCGTTCTCCAAGGCGGCCTTCACGACACACGACAGCGCAGAGTCGCTGAGCAGAGACTGATAGCCAAGTTCCGCACACATGAGGACGGTCTCAACAGGGATCTTGGGTTCATGTCACACTATCTGTAACCCCCGTGACTTGCCTGGGTTTGCGAAACCTCACTTACTGTACTGTCTGGAGACAATACACATCTCTTTAACCTGTGATCAGTGCTCCTTCCACTCACATTATCAGCCTCTTTAAGACTTGAACAGCAGGTTAGGTGTAAAGATTCACATTCTAATCAGTAATCTGTAAACTGTCTGTGCTTTATATGCTCTGTCTGAGGCCAGGACTCTCCATTCACCTGACGAAGAGGGAAACCTCGAAAGCTAGTGAGTTTACTATCAAATAAATCGGTTGGACTTAAACCTGGTGTTGTCAGACTTTTTACTGTGTTTACCCCAGTCCAACCCCGGCATCTCCACATCATGAGTTCCATCGATCCCAGGGATTCCCGCCGCTCTCTCTGCTCTCGGGGAGGGGTTTGCAGCGAGGGTCTGAGTCCGGAGTTTATTGTTCCTCCACCTCCACCCTCCCGTGCCTCCCCCTCCTGGACCACTGACACCAGCCGAGTGTGGGCAGGGACTGCCTGTGCCCTGATCCTCACAGGCATCTCCCTTCCTCAAACCCGTTCAACAGGAAAGTCCTGTTAAACTGGTCAGGCTAACACACACACACACACACACACACACTGCTCCTCACATCGGCTGCCATTCATCCCCCATCTCTAACTACCCTACCTGCTGCCATCTCAAACCCACTGCAGTCCCCGCGTGGTGTAGGTACACCCACGGCGCTGTTAGGGAGGGAGTTCCAGGATTTTGACCCCAGGCACAGTGAAGGAACGGCCGATATATTTCCCAGTCGGGATGGTGAGTGACTCGGAGGGGAACCTCCAGGTGGGGGGTGTTCCCAGGTATCTGCTGCCCTTGTCCTTCTAGATGGTAGAGGTGGTGGGTTTGGAAGGTGCTGCCTAAGGAGCCTCGGTGAGTCGCTGCAGTGCATCTTGTAGATGGTACACACGGCTGTCACTGTGTGTCGGGGGTGGAGGGAGTGAGTGTTTGTGGTTAGTGTCTCGATCGAGCGGGGCTGCTTTGTCCTGGATGGTGTCGAGCTTCTCAAGTGTTGTTGGAGCCGCACCCATCCAGGCAAGTGGGGAGTATCCCATCACACTCCTGACTTGTGTCCTTGTAGATGGTGGACAGGCTTTGGGGGGAGTCAGGAGGTGAGTTACTCTCCACAGGATTCCCAGCCTCTGACCTGGTCTGGGAGCCACAGTATTTATTTGGCTGGGTCCCAGTTCAGTTTCTGGTCAATGGTAACCCCCAGGATGTTGATAGTGGGGGGATTCAGTGATGGTAACCCCCAGGATGTTGATAGTGGGGGGGATTCAGTGATGGTAACCCCCAGGATGTTGATAGTGGGGGGGGATTCAGTGATGGTAACCCCCAGGATGTTGATAGTGGGGGGGATTCAGTGATGGTAACCCCCAGGATGTCTCTCTAACTGGCTGGGTCCAGTTCAGTTTGTAATCAATAGATGCTGAGGATTGGTGAAAATATTACATCACCAAGCTCCCAATTTCTCTCTGAATTGTTAAATGATTCTCAGTTTGTGTTGGGTATTTTCTCAGAAGACTAAGGAAATTTGGCATGTCAGCTACGACTCTCACCAACTTTTACAGATGCCCCATAGAAAGCATTCTTTCTGGTTGTATCACAGCTCGGTCTGGGCTCCTGCTCTGCCCAAGACCGCAAGGAACTACAAAAGGGTGGTGAATGTAGCCCCCAATCCATCACACAAACCAACCTCCCATCCATTGACTCTGTCTACACTTCCCACTGTCTCGGAAAAGCAGCCAGCATAATTAAGGACCCCCCACACCCCGGACATTCTCTCTTCCACCTTCTTCCATCGGGAAAAAGATACAAAAGTCTGAGGTCACGTACCGACCGACTCAAGAACAGCTTCTTCCCTGCTGCTGTCAGACTTTTGAATGAACTTATCTTACATTAAACTGATCATTAGTCTATCTTTAAGAATTTTTTTAAAATCATGATCTCTGCAGCTCTCACAGCTCTCAGGTCAGGTGACAGAGGTTCTTTCACTTTCAGTTCTGAGCTACAGTTTCATTTTAGAAGGGGCAGCAAGCTAAAAAGAAATGCTTTCTCTCTCTCTCTCTCTCCCTGTTGTGTTACAATGTTGAAGTGATCCCCCTTTTGAGACAGGACACCAAATTCCTCGCCTCATTATCTGTTCAAAGTGTGTGGGAAGATGTGAATTGTCCTTCATTAACATTTAGTGGCTAACTAACAGAAATACCCCACACTCACTGCAAAATAAACACTTAACAAGTTATTTATTTAACTAACTGGGAACTTTAACTAAACAAGTAACACATTAAATAAAATAAGATTCTACTGGAATAGTGTTCAAATAAATACAATATCCATTCAGAAACCAAAAAATAGCAAAATTTAATCACACTCAAAAAAAACAACCAGGTTTTGTGTCTTTTGGAACCTTCTGGAGTTTCTCAGTTGATTTCTCCATCTGTGAGTTCTTTCTGATTTGGTACCTTTCGCTGGTTAGATGGAGCATTCTACTCAGAGATATATAAAGCTGGCAAGGTGGAGAGCTGCTCTCTCTCCCTCTCGAGAGGTGGCAGTTGCTAACTCCTGTTTTGCCCCCAGCACTCACTTTTACACCTGTGATGATCTATCAATTTTCCTACAAAAGGATTGGTCTGCTATTGTCAATACCATCAAATTCAAATCTTATAGGTTCTTGGAAGCTTGAGTGTCTGCTTTGAATTGATTGGGCTAAATTCAAAAACATTCAAATGCCTGAAGCCTGCTACCAAGGCAACCCTGCTGCCTGGCTTTTGATCCAGATGTTTCAGTCTGGGACTCTGTGAGTACTTTGCATTTTAAACCTCCTGTGTTGATACAAACACCAGCTTTTAAAGGGACCACACCATGTTTTTCCCTCCAGCATTTTTACACCCTTTACACCTCTACAAACTCAATTTTGCGACAGTTGTTTTGCTGGTGATCTGAAAGAATGGCCTTACCTTTTGCAGTAAAGAGTTGGCAGAGTGATCAGAGAGTCTCTCCCTGGGGTTCTGTGAAGCTGTTTTGAACTTCAACTCATTCTGAGTGAATCCAGAGAACTGCAGACTTCAACCAAAGGACTCAGTTTCCAGTGTCACGTGAGCAGCAGTCTTTGCTGTATTGAATGTGTTGGAGGGGTTTTGTCTATGGTAGGTTTTGGTTTGATTGGAACACATTAGATATCTTTGTTGAAGGTTAAACATTATAATGGTTGTTATATTTCTTGTTTACAATTGATAAAAGTTATTGCTAATTTCCTTACTATACATGTTAACTATACTCTTAAATAAACTTTCTTTGATAAAAGCTCCCTTGTGGGGCATTTGAATCAAACCTGGAGTAAAATATCTCGTGCTTCTCTGAGACAAATTCAAAATGCAAAACTTATAATCCAAGTGGGCATCTTTATAATTTCTCCAGAACCCTTTCTCTCCACCCTCGCTGTGACTGTAACACTACATTCTGCACCTTCTCCCTTCCTTCTCTATGAATGGTATGCTTTGTCAGTATAGCGCATTAAAAACAATACTTTTCACTGTATCCCAGTGACAATAATAAATCAGATCCAGACAGGAGGTGTGTTTCTCAGAGATGTTTAGGAATATTGAAAGTTTACCTACAGTCTCAGGTTTCACTAATTTGGAGGAATGAGTATCAGAAAGGTTTAACTGGAACATTTCTGTCTGATTGGGAAAGTTTCTGTCCTCAATGAGAAACTCCTTCACTCTTCCTTTATTAAAGTTCTGGAAGTTGTTTTCTGACCTCCGACCGGCCGCTGCCCCTTTAAGAGGGAGTTTGGGCTGAAGTTTCAGTGTGTTTGCTGGAGTTTGCATTGTGGGAAAGAGGAGGACTTCCGCAAGGCGCCCAACTTCCGAGAGGCTGGAACTGACTCAGAGAGAGTGAGAGTGAATAGAGAGAAAGAGAGAGAGACACAGAGAGAGAGTGAATAGAGAGAGAGAGAGAAACACAGAGAGAGACAGAGAGAGAGTGAATAGAGAGACACTGAGAGAGAGAGAGTGAGAGGCAGAGACACACAGAGAGAGAGTGTGAATAGAGAGAAAGAGAGAGAGACACAGAGAGAGAGAGAGTGAGTGAATAGAGAGACACTGAGAGAGACAGAGACAGAGAGAGAGTGTGTGAATAGAGAGAGAGAGAGACACAGAGACAGTGAGAGACAGAGAGAGAGAGAGAGTGAGAGGGATAGACAGAGAGAGAGAGTGTGAGAGGGATAGACAGAGAGAGAGAGTGTGAGAGGGATAGACAGAGAGAGAGAGTGTGAGAGGGATAGACAGAGAGAGAGAGTGTGAGAGGGATAGACAGAGAGAGAGAGTGTGAGAGGGATAGACAGAGAGAGAGAGTGTGAGAGGGATAGACAGAGAGAGAGAGTGTGAGAGGGATAGACAGAGAGAGAGAGTGTGAGAGGGATAGACAGAGAGAGAGAGTGTGAGAGGGATAGACAGAGAGAGAGAGAGTGTGAGAGGGATAGACAGAGAGAGAGAGTGTGAGAGGGATAGAGAGAGAGAGTGTGAGAGGGATAGACAGAGAGAGAGAGTGTGAGAGGGATAGACAGAGAGAGAGAGAGTGTGATACAAACAGATAAGGAGATAAAATAGACACAGAGAGTGAGAGAATAGAGATAGGGAGTGAGACAGACAGATGGACAGAAGAGAGAAAGAGAGTGAGTGAGGCAGAGTGAGAAAGAAACAGAGAGAGAAAGTGAGGGGGAGAGAGAGCCAAACAGAGGGACGGACAGAGAGAGAGTGTGAGGGAGACGGACACAGAAGGAGAGAGTGTGACAGAGAGAGAGTGTGAGGGAGACGGACACAGAAGGAGAGAGTGTGACAGAGAGAGAGTGTGAGGGAGACGGACACAGAGGAGAGAGTGTGACAGAGAGAGAGTGTGAGGGAGACGGACACAGAAGGAGAGAGTGTGACAGAGAGAGAGTGTGTGAGGGAGACGGACACAGAGGAGAGAGTGTGACAGAGAGAGAGTGTGAGGGAGACGGACACAGAAGGAGAGAGTGTGACAGAGAGAGTGTGAGGGAGACGGACACAGAAGGAGAGAGTGTGACAGAGAGAGTGTGAGGGAGACGGACACAGAAGGAGAGAGTGTGACAGAGAGAGTGTGAGGGAGACGGACACAGAAGGAGAGAGTGTGACAGAGAGAGAGTGTGTGAGGGAGACGGACACAGAGGAGAGAGTGTGACAGAGAGAGTGTGAGGGAGACGGACACAGAAGGAGAGAGTGTGACAGAGAGAGTGTGAGGGAGACGGACACAGAAGGAGAGAGTGTGACAGAGAGAGTGTGAGGGAGACGGACACAGAAGGAGAGAGTGTGACAGAGAGAGAGAGTGTGAGGGAGACGGACACAGAAGGAGAGAGTGTGACAGAGAGAGAGTGTGAGGGAGACGGACACAGAAGGAGAGAGTGTGACAGAGAGAGAGTGAGGGAGAGTGACGGACAGGCAGACGGAGAGAGTGATAAGAATGGTGGAATCTCTTTGGGACAGTTTGTATTGAGCTCCCTCCCTGTTGCTGTTTTTGGACAGGGAGTGGGAGGGTCTGGGGGAGGGGGCGGAGGACGGGGAGGGGGTGACCATGTCCCTGCTCCGAGACCCCCGGCTGCCCACTCCCGTGCGGAGGGGCAGCTGTGTGCGCGGAGCTCTGCTATTGGCCCTGGCTGCGTACGGGGGCAAGAGGCTGATCCCTCTGCTCCTCAGGAGGCTGCAGGGGGTCAGGGGGTCCCGGGTGGTCCCCGCGCAGCGGCGGGGGTCGCCACGGGCTCGGGGGGGCTCCCCGGCCCTGAACAAGGAGTTCCTGTCCCAGCTGTGGGGGTTGCTGAAACTGCTGTTTCCCCGGTTACTGAGCCGGGAACTGGGTTTGCTGGGGTTACACTCTGCAGCCCTGGTGTCTCGGACCTTCCTGTCCATTTACGTGGCTCAGCTGGACGGCAAAATTGTCAAGTGCATCGTCCAGAAAACGCCGCGACGATTTGCCTGGGAACTGGCCAAGTGGATTGTCGTTGCCATTCCCGCCACCTTCATCAACAGCGCCATTCGGTACCTGGAGGGCAAGCTGGCCTTGGCGTTCCGCTCCCGGCTGGTCAGCCGGGCCTACCAGCTGTACTTTGACCGCCAGACCTACTACAAGGTCAGCACCATGGACAGTCGATTGCACAACGCAGACCAGTCGCTCACCGAGGATATCCTCATGTTCGCCACCTCGGTGGCCCACCTGTACTCCAACCTGACCAAGCCCATCCTGGACGTGCTGGTCAACAGCTACACGCTCCTCAAGGCGGCCAAGGCCAAAGGGGCGGCCACCTCAGGCTCCACCGCCATCGCCGGCCTGGTCGTCCTGCTGACCGCAGCCGTCCTGAGAGCCTGCTCGCCCCGCTTCGGGCGCCTGGTGGCGGAGGAGGCGCGGAGGAAAGGCCAGCTCCGCCACGCTCACTCCCGGGTCATCGCCAACTCGGAGGAGATCGCCTTCTACGGCGGGCACAAGGTGGGTAGAAAGCCGGGTGTGTGCGCATGAGGGCGCAGGCGTGCATGTGCGTGCGTGTACAGGTCTGCACACACTCGCGTAATACTTTCCCTCCACCCCCACCTGTCGCAATCCGTCAATTCCACCGACATCCAGTATCGGCACAGCTATTCAACTGCATCAGCATCACAGCACAGGCCCCCTCTCCCCAGCACCCTGTGTTACTGACTGTATCTGTACTGATGTTAATCCAGCTCCCTCACACTGTCACTCAGTAACCCCTCTCTCCCCCCAGCACCCTGTGTTACTGACTGTATCTGTACTGATGTTAATCCAGCTCCCTCACACTGTCACTCAGTAACCCCTCTCTCCCCCAGCACCCTGTGTTACTGACTGTATCTCTACTGATGTTAATCCAGCTCCCTCACACTGTCACTCAGTAACCCCTCTTTCCCCCCCAGCACCCTGTGTTACTGACTGTATCTGTACTGATGTTAATCCAGCTCCCTCACACTGTCACTCAGTAACCCCTCTCCCCCCAGCACCCTGTGTTACTGACTGTATCTGTACTGATGTTAATCCAGCTCCCTCACACTGTCACTCAGTAACCCCTCTTTCCCCCAGCACCCTGTGTTACCGACCGTATCTGTACTGATGTTAATCCAGCTCCCTCACACTGTCACTCAGTAACCCCTCTCCCCCCAGCACCCTGTGTTACTGACTGTATCTGTACTGATGTTAATCCAGCTCCCTCACACTGTCACTCAGTAACCCCTCTCTCCCCCCAGCACCCTTTGTTACTGACTGTATCTGTACTGATGTTAATCCAGCTCCCTCACACTGTCACTCAGTAACCCCTCTTTCCCCCCCAGCACCCTGTGTTACTGACTGTATCTGTACTGATGTTAATCCAGCTCCCTCACACTGTCACTCAGTAGCCCCTCTCCCCCCAGCACCCTGTGTTACTGACTGTATCTGTACTGATGTTAATCCAGCTCCCTCACACTGTCACTCAGTAACCCCTCTTTCCCCCCCAGCACCCTGTGTTACTGACTGTATCTGTACTGATGTTAATCCAGCTCCCTCACACTGTCACTCAGTAACCCCTCTCCCCCCAGCACCCTGTGTTACTGACTGTATCTGTACTGATGTTAATCCAGCTCCCTCTCACTGTCACTCAGTAACCCCTCTCCCTCGTTTGATTCCTGTTGTGTTGCTTTCCTTGGCCCTGTTAGGTGGAGTTGTCGATATTGAGGAGGTGTTACCAGGCGCTGGCCTCCCAGATTGACAAGCTGCTGATGAAGCGACTCTGGTACGTGATGTTGGAGCAGTTCCTGATGAAGTACGTGTGGAGCGCCTCGGGTCTGGTCATGGTGGCCGTGCCCATCATTACTGCCACCGGTTACTCAGAGACTGGTAAGGACGGGGAGGCGGGGGTGTGGGACCTCCACCCACAGTCTACGGCACAGTGTGAGCCCAGAGTCCGGGGGAGTGGGGAGAATCTTGACGTTGGGACATGGACAGAGAGAGAGGTCAAGGCAAGACATAAAGTAGGCCATTCGGCCCATCACATCTGCTCCACCCTCCATAGAAAAGTTGATGTAACCCACTATTCCCCAACTGATTAAAGATCTGTCTGTCTCAGCCTGGACCGCAATGAAGTTACTGTGAAAATCCCCCCAGTCGCCACACTCCTCTCCGGGTTACACTGAGGGAGAATTTAGCACAGCCAATGCTCCCTAACCCGCACGTCTTTCAGACTGTGGGAGGAAACTGGAGGAAACCCACGCAGACATGGGGAGAATGTGCAGACTCCACACAGACAGTGACCCAAGCCAGGAATTGAACCCGGGTCCCTGGTGCTGTGAGGCAGCGGTGCTAACCCACTGTGCCACCCTAGAAACTAGAAACAGGAGGAGGCCATTCAGCCCTTCGAGCTGCTCCCCCATTCGTTTTGATCCTGGCTGATCATCAAATTCAATATCCTGATCCCCCCCCATATCCCTCGATCCCTTTAGCCCCAAGAACGATATCTAATTTCTTCCTGAAATCACACAACGTTTTGGCCTCAACTACTTTCTGTGGGAGTGAATTCCACACATTCCCCACCCTCTGGGTGAAGAAATTTCTCCTCACCTCAGTTCTAAAAGGTTTCCCCCTTATCCTCAAACTCTGACCCCTAGTTCTGGGCTCCCCCCACCATCGGGAACATTCTTTCTGAATCTACCCTGGCTAACCCTGTTAGAATTTTATAAGTTTCTATCAGATCCCCTCTCACTCTTCTAAACTCCAGTGAATATAATCCTAACCGACTCAGTCTCTCCTCATATGACAGACCTGCCATCCCAGGAATCAGCCTGGTAAACCT
Organism: Carcharhinus amblyrhynchos; assembly: GCF_965287045.1. Lineage (NCBI taxonomy): Eukaryota > Metazoa > Chordata > Chondrichthyes > Carcharhiniformes > Carcharhinidae > Carcharhinus > Carcharhinus amblyrhynchos. The sequence goes on from NW_027650403.1 coordinate 58,321, forward strand.
TCGCTGTGCTCCCTCTATAGCAAGGACATCCTTCCTCAGATAAGGAGACCAAAACTGTACACAATACTCCAGGTATGGCCTCACCAAGGCTCTGTACAATTGCAGTAAAACATCCCTATCCCTGTACTCAAATCCTCTCACTATGAAGGCCAACATACCATTTCCCTTCTTTACTGCCTGCTGTACCTGCACGCTTACTCTCAGAGACTGATACACGAGGACTCCAAGGTCTCGCTGAGTATCCGCCTCTCTCAATTTACACCAAATAATAATCTGTCTTCCTATTATTGCTCCCAAAGTGGATAACCTCACATTTATCCACATTATACTGCATCTGCCATGCAGATACCCACACACTCAACCTGTCCAAATCACACTGAAACATCTCTGTATCCCCCTCACAGCTCACCCTCCCACCCAACTTTGTATCAACTGCAAATTTGGAGATAAAACATTCAGTTCCCTCTTTCAAATCATTCATTATACAATGTGAACAGTTAGGGTCCCAGCACAGATCCCTGCGGCATCCCATGGGCGAGGCAATGATGGTCTGTTGTATTATCACTAGACTATTAACCCAGAAACTCAGCTAATGTTCTGGGGACCCGGGTTCCAATCCCACCACGGCAGATGGTGGAATTTGAATTCAATAAAAAATATCTGGAATTAAGAATCTACTGATGGCCCATTGTCGGAAAAACCCATCTGGTTCCTTTAGGGAAGGAAATCTGCCGTCCTTACCCCGGTCTGGCCTACATGTGACTCCAGAGCCACAGTAATGTGGGTGACTCTCAACTGCCCTCCAAGGGGTAACTAGGGATGGGTAATAAATACTGACCCAGACAGTGATACCCAGGTCCCAGGGATGAATTAAAAAAAGTCACTGCCTGCCAATCAGAAAAGGACCCATTTATGCCAACTCTTTGCTCCCTATTTGCTAACCAGCTTTCTGTCTCTCTCAGGACAGTGCAGTGAATGGGATGGGTCTGGACTGATCTGATGTGATAATCACCAGCTCCCACTTTCCCGCCTTATCCCCGTAACCCCTCCATTCCCTTCCTGATGAAAGATCTGTCTGTCTGAGCCTTGAACTCACTCAGTGACCCAGCCTCTACAGGCCTCTGTGGAAAGAATTCCACACACACACTCCCCGAGAGAAGAAATTCCTCCCTATCTGTGTCTCCAGTGGGCGACCCCCTCACTCTGAGATTATTCCCTCTGGTCCCAGAGTCTCCCACAAGGGGAAACAGCCTCTCAGCACCCACCCTGTCACCCCCCACCACCCCCCCGAGAGTCTGATGTGTCTCAATGAGGTCACCTCTCATTCTTCTAAACTCCAGTAAGTACAGGCCCAACCTACTCAACCTCAACCTCTCCTCATGAGAAAATCCCTCCCTACCCAGGATTGATCGAGTGAACCTTCTCTGGATCGCCTCCAATGAGTACGGGCCCCACTCGCCCTCCGATCCCATTGGGATAAAGGACAATTTGCTTTTGGATTCTCCTGCTGTATCTGCACGCTAACCTTCTCCCTTCCTCCTCTGACTCTCTCCAGTTTACCGGTTTCGCCTCCGTTGGAAAATAATCTGCTTTTCCATTCTATAGTCAAAGCGAATGACCCCACACTTCCTCAAACCGCCCCCGTCACCCTGCCCGCTGTCTTGCTGCACCTCCCTCTATATCTTGGTCGTGTCTCTGTGCCTCTCCCACAACTTAACCACCACCCCCCCCAACCCTGTCCACACCAACACCGACACCTTAACAACCAATATCTTCACCCAAAGCACTGACATGGGGGTGGGGGGAGAGAGAGAGAGAGAGAGACTGGGGGTGGGGGTGGAGAGAGACGGGGGCTAGAGAGAGAGAGATGGGGGGAGTGTGACAGAGGGATGGGGGGAGAGGCAGAGGGAGTGCAGATACTCGGAAGCTGACAGGCACAGTGCGATCCCAGTGCGATGAGGAAGAGTTGAATTCTGCCCCTCCCACAGACTCGGAGGAACTGAAGCAGGCGGCGATGGAGAGGAAGGAGGACGAGCTGGTGAGCGAGAGGACGGAGGCTTTCACCACCGCGCGTAATCTGCTGGTTGCCAGCGCCGATGCCACTGAACGCATCATGTCCTCGTACAAGGAGGTAGGGAGGGGGTGGCGGGGGGAGTGGGGTGTGGAGGGGGGAGATGGAGCGGGGAGGAGGGAGGGAGGGAGGGTCGTGGATGGGGGCAGAGTGGGGGGGGCAGGGGGTTGTGTAGGGGTGTGCGGAGCGGGGGGGGGTCTGTGGGGGGGGGCAGGGTGCAGAGTGGGGGAGTGTGTGGGGGGAGGGGTGCAGAGCAGGAGGGTGTGCGGGGTGGGGGAGGTGCGGAGCAGGGGGGTGGGGGGAGGTGAGACCTCTCGGGGAAGCGAACCCTGGATGAGGTGGTTTTGATTGGGTGAGACTGGCTGGGGTTAAAGCACAGCTGTCAGTGACGGGTCAGTTAGAGTGTAATTGCTTTATGGACCCAAGCTCAGAAATGAGCCCGGATTTAACCCGTCCCCTCCTCCTGCCACCCGACTCCTCCAGCCCGGTCCGCAACTATAACCGTAACCCACCCCAGCGCACAGCCATTGATTCCACAATGGAGTCACCCGTGGCATTGCTCAGAGGTGAGGAATTGCTGTTTGCTCAATATAGCGACAACAGGGGTTTATTTAACTCTGTTGATCTAATCTGGATGGATGTCCCACCCCGTTAAACACACATGTTCACTTCCTGAGCAGCACGCGGTCTGGAACTTCCTGCATGCTGGCTACCGAGGTCAGTTAGAGATTAATTGCTCCACGACGGATTCTGAGGTGATTGTCCGAGCAGGGAGTGAGTGTGAGGAGGGGGGAGGGCAGGGTGGGGGGTAATTCCTGAGGTTTTCCTGAGTGCCGTCACACCTGAAATGTGGGTGAGGGCAATTGCTCTGTCGATAGACAAACCGGATGTTGTGGTTTTAATTCCCACACAGGTAACGGAGTTAGCCGGCTACACCGCTCGGGTCCATGAGATGTTCCAGGTGTTCCAGGAGGTACGATCCGGAATCTACAAACGCTCCACAGAAACCGAGGCCACAGACCAGGGGAAGCAGCTGCAGATAGTTCGAGGGGTTCGCATAGAGGGACCTCTGGAGATTAAAGGTAGGGGGAGTGTTTGATGGGGACAGTGTAAAGGGAGCTTTACTCTGTATCTAACTCCGTGCTGTACCTGTCCTGGGAGTGTTTGATGGGGGGGACAGTGTAGAGGGAGCTTTACTCTGTATCTAACCCCGTGCTGTACCTGTCCTGGGAGTGTTTGATGGGGGGACAGTGTAAAGGGAGCTTTACTCTGTATCTAACCCTGTGCTGTACCTGTCCTGGGAGTGTTTGATGGGGGGGGACAGTGTAGAGGGAGCTTTACTCTGTATCTAACCCCGTGCTGTACCTGTCCTGGGAGTGTTTGATGGGGGGGACAGTGTAGAGGGAGCTTTACTCTGTATCTAACCCCGTGCTGTACCTGTCCTGGGAGTGTTTGATGGGGGGACAGTGTAAAGGGAGCTTTACTCTGTATCTAACCCTGTGCTGTACCTGTCCTGGGAGTGTTTGATGGGGGGGACAGTGTAGAGGGAGCTTTACTCTGTATCTAACCCCGTGCTGTACCTGTCCTGGGAGTGTTTGATGGGGGGGACAGTGTAGAGGGAGCTTTACTCTGTATCTAACCCCGTGCTGTACCTGTCCTGGGAGTGTTTGATGGGGGGACAGTGTAGAGGGAGCTTTACTCTGTATCTAACCCTGTGCTGTACCTGTCCTGGGAGTGTTTGATGGGGGACAGTGTAGACGGAGCTTTACTCTGTATCTAACCCCGTGCTGTACCTGTCCTGGGAGTGTTTGATGGGGGGACAGTGTAGACGGAGCTTTACTCTGTATCTAACCTCTCTGCCTCTCTCTCTCTCCCAGGAAAGGTGATAGATGTGGAACATGGGATTATTTGCGAGAATCTCCCCATAATCACCCCGACAGGAGATGTGGTTGTTACCAGCCTGAATATCCGGGTAAGGATGTGAATTGGGACTGGCAATGGGATCCTCCTGTGCGCTAATGGCCAGTCGGTCAGTGTCTCTGGCTTGTGGGGATTGGTTGGCCGGTGGCCAGGGGTTCTCCAGGCACTGGCTGCCTTCTGCATGTGGGCAGTCCCCATTCGAAAAGGGACAACAGTCAGTATGTGATATTCAACTTTGGAAGGCATCACAGCTGAGGCATACGACACGCCAGCCTTCATCAGCTGGGGCATTGGGTACAAGAGTTGAGAAATCATGTTGCAGCTATATAAAACCTTGGTTAGGCTGCATTTGGAGCATTGCGTGCAGTTCTGGTCTCCCAGAAGGACATGGTAGCTTTGGAGAGAAGGTAAAGAAGGTTCACCAGGATGTTGCCTGATCTCGAGGGTGTTGGCTATGAGGAGAGGTTAGATAAACTCGGATTGTTTCCACTGGAAAGACGGAGGCTGAGGGGGGACCTGGTCTATAAAATGATGAGAGGCACAGACAGGGTGGATAGTCAGAGGCTTTTCCCCCAGGGTGGAAGTGTCAGTTATACAGGCAGGGGCACAGGTTCAAGGTGAGAGGGGGAAAGTTTAAGGGAGATGTGCGGGGGGAAGTTTTTCACACAGAGAGTGGTGGGTGCCTGGAACGCGCTGCCAGAGGAGGGGTGGAAGCAGGAACATTAGCAACATTTAAGAGGCATCTGGATGGGGACATGGATAGGGAGGGAATGGAGGGATAGTAAGTGTGGATGAGCACAGCCTTTGTGGGCCGAAGGGGCTGTTCCTGGGCTGTACCATCCCTTGTTCATTGAGTTGAGAGGCACCCACAGACCTCCCAGCCCTTGGTCTCTGGAAGGGGAGGCGATGGTCTGGTGTATTATTGCTAGACTATTAACCCAGAAACTCAGCTAATGCTCTGGGGGACCCGGGTTCGAATCCCACCACGGCAGATGGTGGAATTTGAATTCAATAAAAAATATCTGGAATTAAGAATCTACTGATGTCCCATTGTGGGAAAAACCCATCTGGTTCCTTTAGGGAAGGAAATCTGCCGTCCTTACCCCGGTCTGGCCTACATGTGACTCCAGAGACACAGCAATGTGGGTGACTCTCAACTGCCCTCCAAGGGGCAGTTAGGGATGGGCAATAAATCATGGCCCAGCCAGTGATACCCGTGCCCAATGAGGTATTGAGGTTGACCCTGGCTTCTGAGGAATGGGGAGTGGGATCGAGCTGTGCCGTGTGCAGGACGGAGCGCCCCTGCGTGAGGCTGGAACCCTCTACTCCTCCCCTCAGCCCCTTCACTCTGACCCTGTCTCCCCGGTTACTAATTTTTCCAGGTAGAAAACGGGATGCATCTTCTGATTACCGGACCCAATGGATGTGGGAAAAGTTCCCTGTTCAGGATTCTGAGCGGACTCTGGCCCGTTTACAGTGGAATTCTATATAAACCTCCACCACAACACATGTTCTATATTCCCCAGAGGTAGGTACTGTACCCTCGCTGAGAATCACCTCACAGAGGCACCCCTCGCCCATCACTGGGGCAGTCCCTCGCTGTAACACTCTGATATACCCCACACCCCCTCACTGTAACACTCTGATATACCCCACACCCCTCACTGTAACACTCTGATATATCCCACACCCCTCACTGTAACACTCTGATATATCCCACACCCCTCACTGTAACACTCTGATATATCCCACACCCCTCACTGTAACACTCTGATATATCCCACACCCCTCACTGTAACACTCTGATATACCCCACACCCCTCACTGTAACACTCTGATATATCCCACACCCCTCACTGTAACACTCTGATATACCCCACACCCCTCACTGTAACACTCTGATATATCCCACACCCCTCACTGTAACACTCTGATACATCCCACACCCCTCACTGTAACACTCTGATATATCCCACACCCCTCACGGTAACACTCTGATATATCCCACACCCCTCACTGTAACACTCTGATATATCCCACACCCCTCACTGTAACACTCTGATATACCCCACACCCCTCACTGTAACACTCTGATATATCCCACACCCCTCACTGTAACACTCTGATATACCCCACACCCCTCACTGTAACACTCTGATATACCCCACACCCCTCACTGTAACACTCTGATATATCCCACACCCCTCACTGTAACACTCTGATATACCCCACACCCCTCACTGTAACACTCTGATATACCCCACACCCCTCACTGTAACACTCTGATATATCCCACACCCCTCACTGTAACACTCTGATACATCCCACACCCCTCACTGTAACACTCTGATATATCCCACACCCCTCACTGTAACACTCTGATATATCCCACACCCCTCACTGTAACACTCTGATATATCCCACACCCCTCACTGTAACACTCTGATATACCCCACACCCCTCACTGTAACACTCTGATATACCCCACACCCCTCACTGTAACACTCTGATATATCCCACACCCCTCACTGTAACACTCTGATATACCCCACACCCCTCACTGTAACACTCTGATATACCCCACACCCCTCACTGTAACACTCTGATATACCCCACACCCCTCACTGTAACACTCTGATATATCCCACACCCCTCACTGTAACACTCTGATATATCCCACACCCCTCACTGTAACACTCTGATATACCCCACACCCCTCACTGTAACATTCTGATATACCCCCACACCCCTCACTGTAACACTCTGATATACCCCACACCCCTCACTGTAACACTCTGATATATCCCACACCCCTCACTGTAACACTCTGATATATCCCACACCCCTCACTGTAACACTCTGATATACCCCACACCCCTCACTGTAACATTCTGATATACCCCCACACCCCTCACTGTAACACTCTGATATACCCCACACCCCTCACTGTAACATTCTGATATACCCCCACACCCCTCACTGTAACACTCTGATATACCCCCACACCCCTCACTGTAACATTCTGATATACCCCCACACCCCTCACTGTAACACTCTGATATACCCCCACACCCCTCACTGTAACACTCTGATATACCCCACACCCCTCACTGTAACACTCTGATATACCCCCACACCCCTCACTGTAACACTCTGATATATCCCACACCCCTCACTGTAACACTCTGATATACCCCACACCCCTCACTGTAACACTCTGATATACCCCCACACCCCTCACTGTAACACTCTGATATACCCCACACCCCTCACTGTAACACTCTGATATACCCCACACCCCCTCACTGTAACACTCTGATATACCCCACACCCCCTCACTGTAACACTCTGATATATCCCACACCCCTCACTGTAACACTCTGATATACCCCACACCCCTCACTGTAACACTCTGATATATCCCACACCCCTCACTGTAACACTCTGATACATCCCACACCCCTCACTGTAACACTCTGATACATCCCACACCCCTCACTGTAACACTCTGATATATCCCACACCCCTCACTGTAACACTCTGATATCTCCCACACCCCTCACTGTAACACTCTGATATACCCCACACCCCTCACTGTAACACTCTGATATATCCCACACCCCTCACTGTAACACTCTGATACATCCCACACCCCTCACTGTAACACTCTGATATATCCCACACCCCTCACTGTAACACTCTGAATGTTCACATTATTTTTGTCTGGGTGGTTTTCTCCCCAGACCGTACATGTCTGAGGGATCGCTGCGGGATCAGGTGATCTACCCGGACCTAGTTGAAGACACACGGAGGAAAGGGATCACAGAACAGGAGCTGGAGTCAATCCTGGAGCTGGTGAACTTAAATTACATCGTGCAGCGAGAAGGAGGTGAGTGAGAGTGACCTCCCTCTACACTGTCCCCATCAAACACTCCCAGGACAGGTACAGCACGGGGTTAGATACAGAGTAAAGCTCCCTCTACACTGTCCCCCATCAAACACTCCCAGGACAGGTACAGCACGGGGTTAGATACAGAGTAAAGCTCCCTCTACACTGTCCCCATCAAACACTCCCAGGACAGGTACAGCACGGGGTTAGATACAGAGTAAAGCTCCCTCTACACTGTCCCCATCAAACACTCCCAGGACAGGTACAGCACGGGGTTAGATACAGAGTAAAGCTCCCTCTACACTGTCCCCCCATCAAACACTCCCAGGACAGGTACAGCACGGGGTTAGATACAGAGTAAAGCTCCCTCTACACTGTCCCCCCATCAAACACTCCCAGGACAGGTACAGCACGGGGTTAGATACAGAGTAAAGCTTCCTCTACACTGTCCCCCATCAAACACTCCCAGGACAGGTACAGCACAGGGTTAGATACAGAGTAAAGCTCCCTCTACACTGTCCCCCATCAAACACTCCCAGGACAGGTACAGCACGGGGTTAGATACAGAGTAAAGCTCCCTCTACACTGTCCCACATCAAACACTCCCAGGACAGGTACAGCACAGGGTTAGATACAGAGTAAAGCTCCCTCTACACTGTCCCCATCAAACACTCCCAGGACAGGTACAGCACAGGGTTAGATACAGAGTAAAGCTCCCTCTACACTGTCCCCCATCAAACACTCCCAGGACAGGTACAGCACAGGGTTAGATACAGAGTAAAGCTCCCTCTACACTGTCCCCATCAAACACTCCCAGGACAGGTACAGCACGGGGTTAGATACAGAGTAAAGCTCCCTCTACACTGTCCCCATCAAACACTCCCAGGACAGGTACAGCACAGGGTTAGATACAGAGTAAAGCTCCCTCTACACTGTCCCCATCAAACACTCCCAGGACAGGTACAGCACGGGGTTAGATACAGAGTAAAGCTCCCTCTACACTGTCCCCCCATCAAACACTCCCAGGACAGGTACAGCACGGGGTTAGATACAGAGTAAAGCTCCCTCTACACTGTCCCCCCATCAAACACTCCCAGGACAGGTACAGCACGGGGTTAGATACAGAGTAAAGCTCCCTCTACACTGTCCCCATCAAACACTCCCAGGACAGGTACAGCACAGGGTTAGATACAGAGTAAAGCTCCCTCTACACTGTCCCACATCAAACACTCCCAGGACAGGTACAGCACAGGGTTAGATACAGAGTAAAGCTCCCTCTACACTGTCCCCATCAAACACTCCCAGGACAGGTACAGCACAGGGTTAGATACAGAGTAAAGCTCCCTCTACACTGTCCCCCATCAAACACTCCCAGGACAGGTACAGCACAGGGTTAGATACAGAGTAAAGCTCCCTCTACACTGTCCCCATCAAACACTCCCAGGACAGGTACAGCACGGGGTTAGATACAGAGTAAAGCTCCCTCTACACTGTCCCCATCAAACACTCCCAGGACAGGTACAGCACGGGGTTAGATACAGAGTAAAGCTCCCTCTACACTGTCCCCATCAAACACTCCCAGGACAGGTACAGCACAGGGTTAGATACAGAGTAAAGCTCCCTCTACACTGTCCCCATCAAACACTCCCAGGACAGGTACAGCACGGGGTTAGATACAGAGTAAAGCTCCCTCTACACAGCTGATGGGGCTCTGATGAGGTGATGATATTTTTTACCTTTTTTTCAGGCTGGGACGCTCGCAATGATTGGCAGGATGTTCTCTCGGGAGGCGAGAAGCAGCGTATAGGAATGGCCAGAATGTTTTATCACTGGTAGGCTGAGGGAGCGCCGCACTGTGGGAGGGTCAGTGCTGAGGGAGCGCCGCACTGTGGGAGGGTCAGTGCCGAGGGAGCGCCGCACTGTGGGAGGGTCAGTGCTGAGGGAGCGCCGCACTGTGGGAGGGTCAGTGCCGAGGGAGCGCCGCACTGTGGGAGGGTCGGTGCTGAGGGAGCGCCGCACTGTGGGAGGGTCAGTGCCGAGGGAGTGCCGCACTGTGGGAGGGTCGGTGCTGAGGGAGCGCCGCACTGTGGGAGGGTCGGTGCTGAGGGAGCGCCGCACTGTGGGAGGGTCGGTGCTGAGGGAGCGCCGCACTGTGGGAGGGTCGGTGCTGAGGGAGCGCCGCACTGTGGGAGGGTCGGTGCTGAGGGAGCGCCGCACTGTGGGAGGGTCGGTGCTGAGGGAGCGCCGCACTGTGGGAGGGTCGGTGCTGAGGGAGCGCCGCACTGTGGGAGGGTCGGTGCTGAGGGAGCGCCGCACTGTGGGAGGGTCGGTGCTGAGGGAGCGCCGCACTGTGGGAGGGTCGGTGCTGAGGGAGCGCCGCACTGTGGGAGGGTCGGTGCTGAGGGAGCGCCGCACTGTGGGAGGGTCAGTGCCGAGGGAGCGCCGCACTGTGGGAGGGTCAGTGCTGAGGGAGCGCCGCACTGTGGGAGGGTCGGTGCTGAGGGAGCGCCGCACTGTGGGAGGGTCGGTGCTGAGGGAGCTGTGTAATGTGTGTTGTTGTGGTCCAGTCCACAGTACGCCCTGCTGGATGAGTGTACCAGCGCTGTGAGTATTGATATCGAGGGCAAGATTTTCCAAGCGGCCAAGGATCGTGGTATCTCGCTGCTGTCAATAACCCACCGCCCGTCGCTGTGGTGAGTGCGGGAGGGAAGGGAAGGGGCTTCCATCTGGAGGGCACACTCTCTGTCACCTTTCTCCGCCACACCCTCCCTGCTGTCCCCCTCGGCCCCTCCGCCTCAGCCTCTTCCCCCCACCTCCCCATCCCCCTCCCCGTCCCCCCCCCTCCCCATACTGTCCCACGCTAGTATGAATGATTGTACTAAACATGCTCTCCCTCTGTCTCTCCCCCCCCACCTCCCTCTGTCTCTCCCCCCCCACTCCCTCTGTCTCTCCCCCCCCACCTCCCTCTGTCTCTCCCCCCCCACCTCCCTCTGTCTCTCCCCCCCCCCCCCGTCCCTCTGTAGGAAGTATCACACACACTTGTTGCAGTTTGATGGTGAGGGGGGTTGGTGTTTTGAGAGGTTGGACACGGCGACCAGACTGACTCTGTCCGAGGAGAAGCAGAGACTGGAGTGTCAGCTGGCCGGAGTTCCCAAGATGCAGCACAGGCTCCAGGAGTTACGCAGAGTGCTGGGAGAGGGGCAGCGGGACCCTGCGGAATCCACAGAGCCACAACTCAGCACCTGAGGGTGAGGGGACAGGCTGGACCCCCCCTCCATCTGTCACTCAGAGCAACGCCAGCGAGTGAGGGTCTGACTGACCGTCCATTCAACAGCAACCCACACTGAGAACCTCTTCATTCTCAACCCTTCACTAACCATTCAGACCCCAACTCCCTATTCCCCCATCGAACCCCCACTTTACTCTGTATCTAACCCCGTGCTGTACCTGTCCTGGGAGTGTTTGATGGGGGGACAGTGTAGAGGGAGCTTTACTCTGTATCTAACCCCGTGCTGTCCCTGTCCTGGGAGTGTTTGATGGGGGGACAGTGTAGAGGGAGCTTTACTCTGTATCTAACCCTGTGCTGTCCCTGTCCTGGGAGTGTTTGATGGGGACAGTGTAGAGGGAGCTTTACTCTGTATCTAACCCTGTGCTGTACCTGTCCTGGGAGTGTTTGATGGGGGACAGTGTAGAGGGAGCTTTACTCTGTATCTAACCCTGTGCTGTCCCTGTCCTGGGAGTGTTTGATGGGGACAGTGTAGAGGGAGCTTTACTCTGTATCTAACCCTGTGCTGTACCTGTCCTGGGAGTGTTTGATGGGGGGACAGTGTAGAGGGAGCTTTACTCTGTATCTAACCCTGTGCTGTACCTGTCCTGGGAGTGTTTGATGGGGGACAGTGTAGAGGGAGCTTTACTCTGATGCAGCGACACCCCCATCTGGTGGTCACACATGTTACTGGACCATCTCTGAAAATGGACATGCTCCTTTTAATGATTAGATTATTTTCCCGGCTGATGCTATGTGCCAAATTGATGATCCTCCTAAATGTGAATCTTTTGCTGTGACAGAATATGTTCCTGTGACCATTTTACTAAAATATAAATGGATTCAATCACCACTAATTCAATAAATAATGGAAATAAATACGTTTCAAAGCGGTGTGATTGTGACTGTCAGTTCATATAGAATAACAGATACTCGGGAGTAAGTTACAGACTGGAATCTAATCGAGGGGTTCGGGGTGGTTTATATATAGAATAACAGATACCCGGGAGTGAGTTACAGACTGGAATCTAATCGAGGGGTTCGGGGTGGTTTATATACAGAATAACAGATACCCGGGAGTGAGTTACAGACTGGAATCTAATCGAGGGGTTCGGGGTGGTTTATATATAGAATAACAGATACTCGGGAGTGAGTTACAGACTGGAATCTAATCGAGGGGTTCGGGGGGAGTTTATATATAAAATAACAGATACCCGGGAGTGAGTTACAGACTGGAATCTAATCGAGGGGTTCGGGGTGGTTTATATATAGAATAACAGATACTCGGGAGTAAGTTACAGACTGGAATCTAATCGAAGGGTTCGGGGTGGTTTATATATAGAATGACAGATACCCGGGAGTGAGTTACAGACCGGAATCTAATCAAGGGGTTCGGGGTGGTTTATATATAGAATAACAGATACCCGGGAGTGAGTTACAGACTGGAATCTAATCGAGGGGTACGGGGTGGTTTATATATAGAATAACAGATACCCGGGAGTGAGTTACAGACTGGAATCTAATCGAGGGGTTCGGGGTGGTTTATATACAGAATAACAGATACCCGGGAGTGAGTTACAGACTGGAATCTAATCGAGGGGCTCGGGGTGGTTTATATATAGAATAACAGATACCCGGGAGTGAGTTACAGACTGGAATCTAATCGAGAGGTTCGGGGTGGTTTATATACAGAATAACAGATACCCGGGAGTGAGTTACAGACTGGAATCTAATCGAGGGGTTCGGGGTGGTTTATACACAGAATGACAGTGACTCAGGAGCGCGGTAGTTAGTTAGCACCTGAGTGAGAGGTGGGGCCTCAATGCCAGTGTGTGCGGGACCCGTACCCCAGTGAGGGTCAGTGTGTGTGTGGGACCCGTACCCCAGTGAGAGTCAGTGTGTGTGTGGGACCCGTACCCCAGTGAGAGTCAGTGTGTGTGTGGGACCCGTACCCCAGTGAGAGTCAGTGTGTGTGTGGGACCCGTACCCCAGTGAGAGTCAGTGTGTGTGTGGGAGCCGTACCCCAGTGAGAGTCAGTGTGTGTGTGGGAGCCGTACCCCAGTGAGAGTCAGTGTGTGTGTGGGACCCGTACCCCAGTGAGAGTCAGTGTGTGTGGGACCCGTACCCCAGTGAGAGTCAGTGTGTGTGTGGGACCCGTACCCCAGTGAGAGTCAGTGTGTGTGTGGGACCCGTACCCCAGTGAGAGTCAGTGTGTGTGTGGGACCCGTACCCCAGTGAGAGTCAGTGTGTGTGTGGGCCCCGTACCCCAGTGAGAGTCAGTGTGTGTGTGGGCCCCGTACCCCAGTGAGAGTCAGTGTGTGTGTGGGCCCCGTACCCCAGTGAGAGTCAGTGTGTGTGTGGGACCCGTACCCCAGTGAGAGTCAGTGTGTGTGTGGGACCCGTACCCCAGTGAGAGTCAGTGTGTGCGGGACCCGTACCCCAGTGAGAGTCAGCGTGTGTGTGGGACCCGTACCCCAGTGAGAGTCAGCGTGTGTGTGGGACCCGTACCCCAGTGAGAGTCAGTGGATGAATGTATTACTCGTGTATGTACCATCCCCATGTCTTTTTTTTTACTCGATTCTTCATTCGAAACTTTAGTTTAAATATCCTTGGATTCCCTGATTATGGTTTTCCAGACCTGCTTTTTGCTGGTGGCTGGTTTGATGCAGTTGTTTACTTGTTTTAATCTGATATGGGCCCTGTCACCCAGGCAACGTTGTGAGGCCTAGTAGGCCAGAAGAAGCCTAACTCAAGTTGGTGGCAGTTATTACCTCTGACCTCCTCCTCACTGGTCAAGTTCCCTTGTTACTCTCAGCCCACCTCCCCCCAGTCTGTTTCTCTCGGATGGTTCCCCTCCGTGCCCTCGGGAAGTCTGGCCTTTGAGCTGTGGGAAAAAACAGGGATGTGGCCAAGTGCATGAGTTCGTGGGAGTTTCTGGAAAGTTTGTTGCAAGCTGTGCCCTTGGCTGAGTTACGCACACGATCGAGAACCTTCGTCCCAAAAAGATGAAACTCCTCGGAGTTGGGGGAGGGAACAGCAAGATCCCAGAGAAACCACTTCTTCCACCCCGCCCTGCCCCCCAGCCAACCCATCCCCAACCTCAGGGGTGAGAGAGATGGGGGCGTTGGGGAGCCAAGGGTAACAGACACGGGCGAGGGGGGGGAAGGGGTAGAGACCCTGGGAGTCCAGTTTGCCTCAGGACCCTTGGGAGGAATGGGGCAGGCGGGGTGGTGGCTGGTGGGGGCAGGGAGTTGGGGGGGGCTGTTTGAGAGGGAGCGTAAGAGTGTGCCTCAGTGCGCCAGGACAGGTGAGCAAGGGGGAGGATCCCAAAACTGGGAGTGCTGCCTCACACAGTCGACCTTCCCTGCCTTGCCAAGCGGGGCACAGAGGTGCAGTCTCTCGGTGAGGGTCATTTGGGACCTGCCAAACCCATTTCCCCACCCCATCTGCTTGTCCCCCTACTGAAATCGCCCCCGCCCAGTGCCCTCCCGCCATTGCTAATGTGTTGGATGGGATACAGAATGGACTGAGAGTTGTGTTAGCCCGGGGCAGGGTTGGGGGGGTGGGGGAGGTGGGGGGGAGGGTGGGGGGGGTGATGGGAAACGACGCCAGCCTCGGCTGGGCAGAGGGAGATACCAGCGGACACAGAGCTGGCATTGAGAGGCAGCGAGAGAGACGTGGCTCCGTTCCAATCGGAATCCCTCCACAGGAATTCTCTCTGTCTGGGTGCTGGGATCCTGTCTGGGGTGGGGAGGGGGGGCAGGGCCCCCCTGTCCCTGCTGCTATCTCCTCCATTTAAACCCTGCCCCTCTCTCCCATTCGTCACCAGCCCTACATTTAGATAGCGCCTGGTACAGAGAGGGAGAGAGGTAGAAACAGAGAGAGAGACACAGACACAGCGAGAGACAGACAGAGAGTGAGACAGAGACAGAGAGGGAGAGAGAGAGACAGAGAGGGAGAGAGAGAGGGATGTGGAGAGGTTTGGGGAGGGAATTCCAGCCCTTAGGGCCCCCCCTCCCCCCGGCAGCTGAAGGCACGGCCCCCAATGGCGGAGCGATGGGAATCGGGGGGATGTTCAAGAGGCCAGAACTGGAGGAATGCAGAGATCTCGGAGGGTCGTAGGAGGTTACAGAGATAGGGAGGGGGTGTAGGGTGTTGGAGGAGGTTACGGAGATAGGGAGGGGGTGTAGGGGGCTGGAGGGGGTTACAGAGATAGGGAGAGGGTGTAGGGGGCTGGAGGAGGTTACAGAGATAGGGAGGGGGTGTAGGGGGCTGGAGGGGGTTACAGAGATAGGGAGAGGGTGTAGGGGGCTGGAGGAGGTTACAGAGATAGGGAGGGGGTGTAGGGGCTGGATGGCATTACAGAGATAGGGAGGGGGTGTAGGGGGCTGGAGGGGGTTACAGAGATAGGGAGAGGGTGTAGGGGCTGGAGGAGGTTACAGAGATAGGGAGGGGGTGTAGGGGCTGGATGGCGTTACAGAGATAGGGAGGGGGTGTAGGGGCTGGATGGCGTTACAGAGATAGGGAGGGGGTGTAGGGGGCTGGAGGAGGTTACAGAGATAGGGAGGGGGTGTAGGGGGCTGGAGGAGGTTACAGAGATAGGGAGGGGGTGTAGGGGGCTGGAGGAGGTTACAGAGATAGGGAGGGGGTGTAGGGGGCTGGAGGAGGTTATAGAGATAGGGAGGGGGGTGTCAGGGCTGGAGGAGGTTACAGAGATAGGGAGGGGGTGTAGGGGGTTGGAGGAGGTTACAGAGATAGGGAGGGGGTGTAGGGACTGGAGGAGGTTACAGAGATAGGGAGGGGGTGTAGGGGCTGGAGGAGGTTACAGAGATAGGGAGGGGGTGTAGGGGGCTGGAGGAGGTTACAGAGATAGGGAGGGGGTGTAGGGGCTGGAGGAGGTTACAGAGATAGGGAGGGGGTGTAGGGGCTGGATGGCATTACAGAGATAGGGAGGGGGTGTAGGGGGTTGGAGGAGGTTACAGAGATAGAGAGGGGGTGTAGGGGCTGGAGGAGGTTACAGAGATAGGGAGGGGGTGTAGGGGCTGGAGGAGGTTACGGAGATAGGGAGGGGGTGTAGGGGGCTGGAGGGGGTTACAGAGATAGGGAGGGGGTGTAGGGGGCTGGAGGGGGTTACAGAGATAGGGAGGGGGTGTAGGGGGCTGGAGGAGGTTACAGAGATAGAGAGGGGGTGTAGGGGCTGGAGGAGGTTACAGAGATAGGGAGGGGGTGTAGGGGGCTGGAGGAGGTTACAGAGATAGGGAGGGGGTGTAGGGGCTGGAGGAGGTTACAGAGATAGGGAGGGGGTGTAGGGGCTGGATGGCATTACAGAGATAGGGAGGGGGTGTAGGGGGTTGGAGGAGGTTACAGAGATAGAGAGGGGGTGTAGGGGCTGGAGGAGGTTACAGAGATAGGGAGGGGGTGTAGGGGGTTGGAGGAGGTTACAGAGATAGGGAGGGGTGTAGGGGGCTGGAGGAGGTTACAGAGATAGGGAGGGGGTGTAGGGACTGGAGGGGGTTACAGAGATAGGGAGGGGGTGTAGGGACTGGAGGAGGTTACAGAGATAGGGAGGGGGTGTAGGGGCTGGAGGGGATTACAGAGATAGGGAGGGGGTGTAGGGGGCTGGAGGGGGTTACAGAGATAGGGAGAGGGTGTAGGGGCTGGAGGAGGTTACAGAGATAGGGAGGGGGTGTAGGGACTGGAGGGGGTTACAGAGATAGGGAGGGGGTGTAGGGGGCTGGAGGGGGTTACAGAGATAGGGAGAGGGTGTAGGGGCTGGAGGAGGTTACAGAGATAGGGAGGGGGTGTAGGGGCTGGATGGCGTTACAGAGATAGGGAGGGGGTGTAGGGGCTGGATGGCGTTACAGAGATAGGGAGGGGGTGTAGGGGGCTGGAGGAGGTTACAGAGATAGGGAGGGGGTGTAGGGGGCTGGAGGAGGTTATAGAGATAGGGAGGGGGGTGTCGGGGCTGGAGGAGGTTACAGAGATAGGGAGGGGGTGTAGGGGGTTGGAGGAGGTTACAGAGATAGGGAGGGGGTGTAGGGACTGGAGGAGGTTACAGAGATAGGGAGGGGGTGTAGGGGGCTGGAGGAGGTTACAGAGATAGGGAGGGGTGTAGGGGCTGGAGGAGGTTACAGAGATAGGGAGGAGGTGTAGGGGGCTGGAGGGGGTTACAGAGATAGGGAGGGGGTGTAGGGGGCTGGAGGGGGTTACAGAGATAGGGAGGGGGTGTAGGGGCTGGAGGAGGTTACAGAGATAGGGAGGGTGTGTAGGGGGCTGGAGGAGGTTATAGAGATAGGGAGGGGGGTGTCGGGGCTGGAGGAGGTTACAGAGATAGGGAGGGGGGTGTCGGGGCTGGAGGAGGTTATAGAGATAGGGAGGGGGGTGTCGGGGGCTGGAGGCGTTGCAGAGATACCCTCTCCCCTCTCTCTCTCGCGTTCTCTCTCGTTGTCCTTCTCTTCCTCTCTATCGTTCACTTTCCCTCTCTCTGCCTCTCTCTCTCTCTCTCTGCCTGTCTCTCTCTCTGTCTGTCTGTCTCTCTCTCTGTCTGTCTGTCTCTCTCTCTGTCTCTCTGTCTGTCTGTCTCTGTCTCTGTCTCTCTCTCTGTCTCTGTCTCTCTCTCTGTCTCTCTCTCTATCTCTGTCTCTCTCTGTCTCTGTCTCTCTCTCTGTCTCTGTCGCTCTCTGTCTCTGTCTCTCTCTCTGTCTCTGTCTCTCTCTCTCTCCTGGGCAGCTGTTACTGACAGTGAAGAATTTAATTATACAGAAAAGTCGGGTAATTAAATCCACGCCGGAAACTGCATTTCACAGTGTGAGATTGTCAGCTCCTGTTTAATAATCTGTCTCTGTGACAACACACAAAGATCTCAATACATCCAGTATTCAAATATCAAACCCCAGTGTTCCACTCCCCCTCTCTCAGGGAGATATCTGTACACTGACTGGGGTCTCTCTCTCTCTCTCTCAGGGAGATATCTGTACACTGACTGGGGTCTCTCTCTCTCTCTCTCAGGGAGATATCTGTACACTGACTGATGTCTCTCAGTCCCCCCTCTCTCTCTCAGGGAGATATCTGTACACTGACTGGGGTCTCTCTCTCTCTGGGAGATATCTGTACACTGACTGGTGTCTCTCAGTCCCCCCCCTCTCTCTCAGGGAGATATCTGTACACTGACTGGTGTCTCTCAGTCCCCCCTCTCTCTCTCAGGGAGATATCTGTACACTGACTGGTGTCTCTCAGTCCCCCCTCTCTCTCAGGGAGATATCTGTACACTGACTGGTGTCTCTCAGTCCCCCCTCTCTCTCAGGGAGATATCTGTACACTGACTGGGGTCTCTCAGTCCCCTCTCTCTCTCAGGGACATATCTGTACACTGACTGGTGTCTCTCAGTCCCCTCTCTCTCTCTCAGGGAGATATCTGTACACTGACTGGTGTCTCTCAGTCCCCTCTCTCTCTCAGGGAGATATCTGTACACTGACTGGTGTCTCTCAGTCCCCCCTCTCTCTCTCTCAGGGAGATATCTGTACACTGACTGGTGTCTCTCAGTCCCCTCTCTCACAGGGAGATATCTGTACACTGACTGGTGTCTCTCAGTCCCCTCTCTCAGGGAGATATCTGTACACTGACTGGTGTCTCTCAGTCTCCTCTCTCTGTCTCACAGGGAGATATCTGTACACCGACTGGTGTCTCTCAGTCCCCCCTCTCTCTCTCAGGGAGATATCTGTACACTGACTGGTGTCTCTCAGTCCCCTCTCTCTCTCTCAGGGAGATATCTGTACACTGACTGGTGTCCCTCAGTCCCCCCTCTCTCTCTCAGGGAGATATCTGTACACTGACTGGTGTCCCTCAGTCCCCCCTCTCTCTCTCAGGGAGATATCTGTACACCGACTGGTGTCTCTCAGTCCCCCCTCTCTCTCTCAGGGAGATATCTGTACACTGACTGGTGTCCCTCAGTCCCCCCTCTCTCTCTCAGGGAGATATCTGTACACTGACTGGTGTCCCTCAGTCCCCCCTCTCTCTCTCAGGGAGATATCTGTACACTGACTGGTGTCCCTCAGTCCCCCCTCTCTCTCTCAGGGAGATATCTGTACACCGACTGGTGTCTCTCAGTCCCCCCTCTCTCTCTCAGGGAGATATCTGTACACTGACTGGTGTCTCTCAGTCCTCCCTCTCTCTCTCAGGGAGATATCTGTATACTGACTGGTGTCCCTCAGTCCCCCCTCTCTCTCTCAGGGAGATATCTGTACACTGACTGGTGTCCCTCAGTCATCCCTCTCTCTCTCAGGGAGATATCTGTACACCGACTGGTGTCTCTCAGTCCCCCCTCTCTCTCTCAGGGAGATATCTGTACACTGACTGGTGTCTCTCAGTCCCCTCTCTCTCTCAGGGAGATATCTGTACACTGACTGGTGTCTCTCAGTCACCCCTCTCTCTCTCAGGGAGATATCTGTACACTGACTGGTGTCTCTCAGTCCTCTCTCTCTCTCAGGGAGATATCTGTACACTGACTGGTGTCTCTCAGTCCCCTCTCTCTCTCTCAGGGAGATGTCTGTACACTGACTGGTGTCTCTCAGTCCCCTCTCTCTCTCAGGGAGATATCTGTACACTGACTGGTGTTTCTCAGTCCCCCCTCTCTCTCAGGGAGATATCTGTACACTGACTGGTGTCTCTCAGTCCCCTCTCTCTCTCTCAGGGAGATATCTGTACACTGACTGGTGTCTCTCAGTCCCCTCTCTCTCTCAGGGAGATATCTGTACACTGACTGGTGTCTCTCAGTCCCCCCTCTCTCTCTCAGGGAGATATCTGTACACTGACTGGTGTCCCTCAGTCCCCTCTCTCTCTCAGGGAGATATCTGTACACTGACTGGTGTCTCTCAGTCCCCTCTCTCTCTCAGGGAGATATCTGTACACTGACTGGTGTCTCTCAGTCCTCCCTCTCTGTCTCTGAATGAACTTCGCTCGACAATCACCAGGCAAGACTGTTCCCTTCCTGTTGGCGAACACTTCAGTGGTCACGGGCATTCGGCCTCTGATCTTTGGGTAAGCATTCTCCAAGGCAGCCTTCACAACACACGACAGCGCAGAGTCGCTGAGCAGAGACTGATAGCCAAGTTCTGCACACATGAGGACGGCCTCAACCGGGAGCTAGGGTTCATGTCACACTATCTGTAACCCCCATGAATTGCCTGGATTTGCAAAATCTCACTTACTGTCCTGTCTGGAGACAATACACATCTCTTTAACCTGTGCTTAACCCTCTCTCCACTCACATTGTCTGTACCTTTAAGACTTGATTACCTGTAAAGACTCGCATTCCAACCATTATTTTGTAAATTGAGTTTGTGTTTTTATTTGCCCTGTTTGTGAACACAACTCCCACTTACCTGATGAAGGGGCAGTGCTCCGAAAGCTCGTGCTACCAAATAAACCTGTTGGACTTTAACCTGGTGTTGTGAGACTTCTTACTGTGTTTACCCCAGTCCAACACCGGCATCTCCACTTCAATGTTCTGATTGATGAAACCAAGCATGCCGAATGCCTTCTTCACCACTCTGTCCACCTGTGACTCCACTTTCAAGGAGCTATGAACCTGTCCCCCGAGATCTCTTTGTTCTGTAACTCTCCCCTACCATTAACTGAGTAAGTCCTGCCCTGGTTCAATCGACCAAAATGCATCACCTCGCATTTATCTAAATTAAACTCCATCTGCCATTTGTCAGCCCACTGGCCCAATTGATCAAGATCCCGTTGCAATTGGAGATAACTTTCCTCACTGTCCACCATGCCACTAATCTTAAGAACATAAGAACATAAGAAATAGGAGCAGGAGTAGGCCATCTAGCCCTTCAAGCCTGCCCCGCCATTCAATAAGATCATGGCTGATCTGTCGTGTCTCAGTTCCACATTCCCGCCCTCTCCCCATAACCCTTAATCCCCTCTCTTATCAAAAACCCATCAACCCGTGTCTTAAAAATATTTAGCGAGGCAGCCTCCACCACTTCAACGGGCAGAGAATTCCAGAGATTCACCACCCTTTGAGTGAAGAAGTTCCTCCTCAACTCCGTTCTAAACCGCCCCCCCTTTATCTTGAGGCTGTGCCCCCTAGTCCTACTGTCCTTTCTGAGCGGGAAGAGTCTCTCCACCTCTATCCTATCCATCCCATTCATCATCTTATACGTCTCAATGAGATCTCCCCTCATTCTTCTAAACTCTAACGAGTACAAGCCTAGTTTATTCAGCCTTTCCTCATAGCTCAACCCCCTCAACTCCGGTATCAGCCTAGTAAACCTCCTCTGCACTCCCTCCAAGGCCAAAATATCCTTGCGTAAGTACGGCGCCCAAAACTGCACACAGTACTCCAGCTGCGGCCTCACCAATGCCCTATACAGCCGCAGCAAGACCTCCCTACTTTTATATTCAATCCCCCTCGCTATGAAGGCCAGCATCCCATTCGCCTTCCTGACCACCTGCTG
This sequence comes from Carcharhinus amblyrhynchos, assembly GCF_965287045.1. NCBI lineage: Eukaryota > Metazoa > Chordata > Chondrichthyes > Carcharhiniformes > Carcharhinidae > Carcharhinus > Carcharhinus amblyrhynchos. The sequence goes on from NW_027650403.1 coordinate 79,935, forward strand.
CACCTGCAAGCTGGGTTTTTGCGACTCATGCACAAGGACCCCGAGGTCCCTCTGCACCGTCGCCTG
>NW_027650403.1:85000-89674 GCF_965287045.1 Carcharhinus amblyrhynchos
CTCTGTTTTTCTCTGTCTATCTGTCTCTCTCTCTCTGTCTTCCTCGCTCTTTTTCTCGCTCTCACTCTCTCTCTCAGTCTGTCTCTCTGTCACTCAGTCTGTCAATCTGTCCGTCTCTCTCTGCCTGCATCTCTCTGTCTGTCTCTCTTTGTCTCTCTCTCTCTCTCTCTCTGTCCCTCTCTCCGTCTCTCTCTGTTTCTATCTCTCTCTCTTTCTGTTTTCTTTCTCGCTCACTCTATGCCAGCTGTGATATTTCACTGTTCTCCCTTCAAGAAACATGTATTTGAGAGGGAGCTGGATACAGGGGTGAACGGGGTCACTGGTTATGGGGAGGAAGCAGGATCAGGCTATTGAGTTGGGTGTAATGAAGGTTCGAAGGGCTGAATGGCCTCATCCTGCTCCTGATTCACTCCCACTCTCCCTGGAATGTCAGAGAGAGGAGGAGGCCATTTGTTCCGTCCAGCTGGTACTGGATGAATTTGCTGATGACACCAAGATTGGTGGAACGGCAAATTGCGCGGAGGGTGTGGAGAGTCTGCAGAAGGATCTAGATAGGCTGGGCGAATGGGCCAGGAAATGGCAAATGGAATTTAATGTTGGCAAGTGCGAGGTGGTCCACTTTGGTAGGAATAATGGTAGGAAGGATTATTACTTACGTGGCGAAAAACTGCAGCAGGCGACGGTGCAGAGGGACCTCGGGGTCCTTGTGCATGAGTCGCAAAAACCCAGCTTGCAGGTGCAGCAGGTGGTCAGGAAGGCGAATGGGATGCTGGCCTTCATAGCGAGGGGGATTGAATATAAAAGTAGGGAGGTCTTGCTGCGGCTGTATAGGGCATTGGTGAGGCCGCAGCTGGAGTACTGTGTGCAGTTTTGGGCGCCGTACTTATGCAAGGATATTTTGGCCTTGGAGGGAGTGCAGAGGAGGTTTACTAGGCTGATACCAGAGTTGAGGGGGTTGAACTATGAGGAGAGGCTGAATAAACTAGGCTTGTACTCGTTAGAGTTTAGAAGAATGAGGGGAGATCTCATTAAGACGTATAAGATGATGAATGGGATGGATAGGATAGAGGTGGAGAGACTCTTCCCGCTCAGAAAGGACAGTAGGACTAGGGGGCACAGCCTCAAGATAAAGGGGAGGCGGTTTAGAACGGAGTTGAGGAGGAACTTCTTCACTCAAAGGGTGGTGAATCTCTGGAATTCTCTGCCCGTTGAAGTGGTGGAGGCTACCTCGCTAAATATTTTTAAGACGCGGGTTGATGGGTTTTTGATAAGCGAGGGGATTAAGGGTTATGGGGAGAGGGCGGGAATGTGGAACTGAACCACGACAGATCAGCCATGATCTTATTGAATGGCGGGGCAGGCTCGAAGGGCTAGATGGCCTACTCCTGCTCCTATTTCTTATGTTCTTATGTTCTTAATCTGATTAGGCTATATGAGTTGGGTTAGAGATATAGCAGCCATTCCTGGTGAAGTGTTGTGTAAATATTCACTCTGAGGGTGAAGTCTCAGTGAGTCACCAAACAACCATGAGTGGTTTCTCCAATCTGAGTCAACTCCAAACCTCCCACTCCCTCCAATCACTGCCCATACCATCAGCACCGACCCTCCCACAGTGCGGCGCTCCCTCAGCACTGACCCTCCCACAGTGCGGCGCTCCCTCAGCACCGACCCTCCCACAGTGCGGCGCTCCCTCGGCACCGACCCTCCCACAGTGCGGCGCTCCCTCAGCACTGACCCTCCCACAGTGCGGCGCTCCCTCGGCACCGACCCTCCCACAGTGCGGCGCTCCCTCAGCACTGACCCTCCCACAGTGCGGCGCTCCCTCGGCACCGACCCTCCCACAGTGCGGCGCTCCCTCGGCACTGACCCTCCCACAGTGCGGTGCTCCCTCAGCACCGACCCTCCCACAGTGCGGCGCTCCCTCGGCACCGACCCTCCCACAGTGCGGCGCTCCCTCAGCACCGACCCTCCCACAGTGCAGCGCTCCCTCGGCACTGACCCTCCCACAGTGCGGCGCTCCCTCAGCACTGACCCTCCCACAGTGCGGCTCTCCCTCAGCACCGACCCTCCCACAGTGTGGTGCTCCCTCAGCACTGACCCTCCCACAGTGCGGCGCTCCCTCAGCACCGACCCTCCCACAGTGCGGCTCTCCCTCGGCACTGACCCTCCCACAGTGCGGCGCTCCCTCAGCACTGACCCTCCCACAGTGCGGCTCTCCCTCAGCACCGACCCTCCCACAGTGTGGTGCTCCCTCAGCACTGACCCTCCCACAGTGCGGCGCTCCCTCAGCACCGACCCTCCCACAGTGCGGCGCTCCCTCAGCACTGACCCTCCCACAGTGCGGCGCTCCCTCAGCGCCGACCCTCCCACAGTGCGGCGCTCCCTCAGCACTGACCCTCCCACAGTGCGGCGCTCCCTCAGCACTGACCCTCCCACAGTGCGGCGCTCCCTCGGCACTGACCCTCCCACAGTGCGGCGCTCCCTCAGCACTGACCCTCCCACAGTGCGGCTCTCCCTCAGCACTGACCCTCCCACAGTGCGGCGCTCCCTCAGCACTGACCCTCCCACAGTGCGGCGCTCCCTCGGCACTGACCCTCCCACAGTGCGGCGCTCCCTCAGCACTGACCCTCCCACAGTGCGGCTCTCCCTCAGCACTGACCCTCCCACAGTGCGGCGCTCCCTCAGCACTGCTTGTGAGGGTTGGAATGTTGAGGTGTGAATGTGCGAGTGCTTGTGCGAGTGAGTGTGAGTCCTCAGACACACACCCACCTCCACACACACTCACTCACACACACACACACACTCTCTCTCACACGCACACACTCTCTCACACACACACACTCTCACACACACACACTCTCTCACACTCACTCACTCTCTCACACTCTCTCTATCAGACACACAGAGGGTTTGATGTGAACTCCTGTTGGCTGTCACTCCTCCTGGGACACGGGTTATCACCCGGTCCCTCCCCTCGCTCCCTCCCCTCGCTCCCTCCCCTCGCTCCCTCCCCCGCCTCCAGAAAACATCACCACTCTTCAGAAATACAACAATACCATCTCTGTGTACACAGCCCCGTCTCGCTTTCCCCTGCACCCGGCTCGCTCCCTCTCTTTCTCTCTCAGTCTCTTCAACTTCCCTGCACTCTCTCGCTGTCTCCAGGAGAATGTTCCGAATGATGTGAAGGAGACTCAGTAAGTTATCATTTTGTTTTTTCTGTGTTCTCACCACCCCGCTCTCTCACCCCCCTCCCGCCCCTGCACCATCTCTCCTCTCTCCACACTCTCTCGCTCCATTGCTCCCATTTCAGACTGTTTACCTTTGCTGACAAAACTCTCTCCATCGCATACTCTCCCTGCCTCTCTCTCTCTGTCTTTCTCTCCTTTCTCACTGTCTCTCCATCGCCTTCTCTCTCTCTTTTCCTTTCTCTCTCTCTGTCTCTCCCTCTCTCTGTGTTCCTGGGGAAAGTTTCTATCCAGTTTCAGGCTGTGTGCTATGGACTCTGTGCTGCGGGTTGTGAGCTGGGAGCTGGGAGCTGTGTGCTGTGCTGTGGGCTCTGTGCTGTGCTGGGAGCTCTGCTGTGTTGGGAGCTGTGTTCTGGGGGAGCTGTGCGCTGTGCTGGAGGCTTTTCAGCTCCACTGGGTGGGGGTTTCGCTGTTGCAAATTCATCCTTTGTGTTGGGCTGACTGTGACTCAAGAAACACAACAACTTCTGATTGCTAAATCCTCCAGTGGCAAAGTTCAAGGACAGACCAGCACATCTATGTGTGTGTGAGAGAGAGAGAGAGGCAGAGAGGGGCAGAGAGAGAGCGAGAGAGAGAGACGAGAGACAGAGAGAGAGTGTGTGTGTTTAAATTCAAAGTTTAAGTTTATTTATCAGTGTCACAAGTAAGGATTACATTAACACTGCAATGAAGTTACTGTGAAAATCCCCCCAGTCGCCACACTCCTGTTCGGGTTACACTGAGGGAGAATTTAGCACAGCCAATGCACCCTAACCAGCACGTCTCTCAGACTGTGGGAGGAAACTGAAGCATCTGAGGAAACCCACGCAGACACGGGGAGAATGTGCAGACTCCACACAGACAGTGACCCAAGCCGGGAATCGAACCCGGATCCCTGTGAGAGACAGCAGTGCTAACCACTGTGCTACCATGCCACCTAACACACGTGTGTGTGTGACTAAGACAGTGTGTGTGACAAGAAGTGTGTGTATGAGTGTGTGCACGCAAGAGAGAGACAGTGTGTGTGTGTGTGAGAGAGAGTGTGAGAGAGAGAGAATGTGTGTGTGTGAGAGAGAGTGTGTGTGTGAGAGAGCACGTGTGTGTGTGAGAGCGTGTGTGTGTGAGAGAGAGAGTGTGTGTGTGTGAGAGAGAGAGTGGGTGTGTGTGAGAGAGAGTGTGTGTGAGAGAGAGAGTGTGTGTGTGCGTGTCTCTCTCTGTCTGTCTCTCTCTCTGTCTCCCTCTGTCTCTCTCTCTCTCTGTCTCTCTCTTTCTATCTCTCTCTTCGTCTCTCCCTCTCTCTCTCTCGCTCTCCCTCTCCCTCTGTCTCTCTCTCTCTCTCCCTCTGTCTCTCTCTCTCTCTCTCTCCCTCTGTCTGTCTGTCTCTCTCTCCCTCTGTCTCTCTCTCTCCCTCTCTCTCTCTTTCTATCTCTCTCTCTCCCCCCCCTCTCTC
>NW_027650404.1:0-20000 GCF_965287045.1 Carcharhinus amblyrhynchos
GAGTGTTTGATGGGGGACAGTGTAGAGGGAGCTTTACTCTGTATCTAACCCCGTGCTGTACCTGTCCTGGGAGTGTTTGATGGGGACAGTGTAGAGGGAGCTTTACTCTGTATCTAACCCCGTGCTGTACCTGTCCTGGGAGTGTTTGTTGGGGGGACAGTGTAGAGGGAGCTTTACTCTGTGAAATGCTTGAATCCATAATTAAAGAGAAAATAGGTGCTGTGGCCTCAGCTATTTACCATTTATATAGATGATCTGGAGGAGGGAGCCGAGTGTAAGGTGTCAAAATTTGCTGATGACATAAAGATTGTGGAACGGCAAATTGTGCGGAGGGTGTGGAAAGTCTGCAGAGGGATATAGATAGGCTGGGCGAATGGGCCACGAAATGGCAAATGGAATTTAATGTTGGCAAATGTGAGGTTGTCCACTTTGGTAGGAATAATGGTAGGAAGGATTATTACTTACGTGGCGAAAAACTGCAGCAGGTGACGGTGCAGAGGGACCTGGGGGTCCTTGTGCATGAGTCGCAAAAACCCAGCCTGCAGGTGCAGCAGGTGGTCAGGAAGGCGAATGGGATGCTGGCCTTCATAGCGAGGGGGATTGAATATAAAAGTAGGGAGGTCTTGCTGCGGCTGTATAGGGCATTGGTGAGGCCGCAGCTGGAGTACTGTGTGCAGTTTTGGTCGCCGCACTTACGCAAGGATATTTTGGCCTTGGAGGGAGTGCAGAGGAGGTTTACTAGGCTGATGCCGGAGTTGAGGGGGTTGAGCTATGAGGAGAGGCTGAATAAATTAGGCTTGAACTCGTTAGAGTTTAGAAGAATGAGGGGAGATCTCATTGAGACGTATAAGATGATGAATGGGATGGATAGGATAGAGGTGGAGAGGCTCTTCCCGCTCAGAAAGGACAGTAGGACTCGGGGGCACAGCCTCAAGATAAAGGGGGGGGGGGTGCGGTTTAGAACGGAGTTGAGGAGGAACTTCTTCACTCAAAGGGTGGTGAATCTCTGGAATTCTCTGCCCGTTGAAGTGGTGGAGGCTGCCTCGCTAAATATTTTTAAGACGCAGGTTGATGGGTTTTTGATCAGAGAGGGGATTAAGGGTTATGGGGAGAGGGCAGGAATGTGGAACTGAGCCACGACAGATCAGCCATGATCTTATTGAATGGCGGGGCAGGCTCGAAGGGCTAGATGGCCGACTCCTGCTCCTATTTCTTATGTTCTTATGTTCTTAAACCTTCACTGCACTCCCTCGAGAGCAAGGACATCCTTCCTCAGAAAAGGAGACCAAAACTGCACACAATACTCTAGGTGTGGCCTCACCCAGGCCCTGTATAATTGTAACAACACATCCCTGCTCCTGTACTCAAAACTTCTCGCAATGAAGGCCAACATACCATTTGCCTTCTTTACGGCCTGCTGTACCTGCACGCTTACCTTCAGTGACTGGTGCACAAGGACACCCAGGTCCCTCTGCACACTCCCCTCTCCCAATTTACACCCATTCAGGGAGTAACCTGCCTTGTTTTTTTGTTTCCAAAGTGAATAGGCTCACATTTATAGAGAGGGAGAATAGGAGGGAGAGTGGGAGGGAGAGTGAGAGAGTGTGCAAGAAATGGGGGGAGAGAACAAGACGATGCTGGAGAGAGAGAGGGGGGTAGAAAATGAGAGAAGGGGCAGGGAGAAAACAGGAAGAAAGAGAGAGAGAGAGAAAGGGGGTCAGAGAAAGGAGGAGAGGGAGGGAGAGAAAGGAGGAGAGGGAGGGAGAGAAAGGAGGAGAGGGAGGGAGAGAAAGGAGGAGAGGGAGGGAGAGAAAGGAGGAGAGGGAGGGAGAAAAAGGAGAGGGAGGGAGGGAGGGAAAGGAGGAGAGGGAGGGAGGGAGAAAAAGGAGAGGGAGGGAGGGAGGGAAAGGAGGAGAGGGAGGGAGGGAGGGAAAGGAGGAGAGGGAGGGAGAGGGTGAGAGACACTCACCAACTGGAGAGAGAGGAAACACAAGTACTCGGAGCTGGAGTAGCCCCTCAGCCCTGCTCTCCCATTCCATATGAAACTGGCAGAAACTTCACTTTGCTGTCCATTCCCCAGATCCTTCATTAATAATTAAAAATCTGCCTGTCTCCTCCTTCAATTCTCTCATCGCAGCATCCACCGCACCCTGGGCTAGGGGAATCCCACGCTCTCGCCCCGGGACGGGGAATCCCGCGCTCTCGCCCCGGGACGGGGAATCCCGCGCTCTCGCCCAGGGCCGGGGAATCCCTCGCTCTCGCCCCGGGACGGGGAATCCCGCGCTCTCGCCCCGGGACGGGGAATCCCGCGCTCTCGCCCCGGGACGGGGAATCCCGCGCTCTCGCCCCGGGACGGGGAATCCCGCGCTCTCGCCCCGGGACGGGGAATCCCTCGCTCTCGCCCCGGGACGGGGAATCCCGCGCTCTCGCCCCGGGACGGGGAATCCCGCGCTCTCGCCCCGGGACGGGGAATCCCGCGCTCTCGCCCCGGGACGGGGAATCCCGCGCTCTCGCCCCGGGACGGGGAATCCCGCGCTCTCGCCCCGGGACGGGGAATCCCGCGCTCTCGCCCCGGGACGGGGAATCCCTCGCTCTCGCCCCGGGACGGGGAATCCCGCGCTCTCGCCCCGGGACGGGGAATCCCGCGCTCTCGCCCCGGGACGGGGAATCCCGCGCTCTCGCCCCGGGACGGGGAATCCCGCGCTCTCGCCCCGGGCCGGGGAATCCCGCGCTCTCGCCCCGGGCCGGGGAATCCCGCGCTCTCGCCCCGGGCCGGGGAATCCCTCGCTCTCGCCCCGGGACGGGGAATCCCGCGCTCTCGCCCCGGGCCGGGGAATCCCGCGCTCTCGCCCCGGGCCGGGGAATCCCGCGCTCTCGCCCCGGGACGGGGAATCCCGCGCTCTCGCCCCGGGCCGGGGAATCCCTCGCTCTCGCCCCGGGCCGGGGAATTCTACACAGTCACCACCCTGTCAGAGCAGTTGCTTTTCCTGAGATCTGTTTGAAATTTGCTACTCTTTATCCTAAAACTATCACCTCTTGTTTTAGAGAGTTTCACAAGTGAAACATCCTCAGGTCTGCTGTGTCATTATGTCTTGTCTTCTTTCCACTCAATTCGATCTCCTCACTCATATCAGTTGCTCAATGTCTCTGCATGTGTCAAACTCCTCTGGAATCAATCCAGTGAACCTCCTCTGAACTGCCTCTGATCCCTCTGCATCTTTCCTGATGTATGGAGGCCAAAGCTGTGCACACTATCTAGGAGCAGCCTCATAAAGAACAAATAAAAGAACAGCACAGGAACAGGCCCTTCAGCCCTCCAAGCCTGTGCCAATTATGATGCCAAAAGTAAATTTTAAAAACCCTTCTGCCCTTACCCAGTCCGTATCCCTCTACTCCCTCCCTATTCATGGACCCATCCAGATGCCTCTTAAATGTTGCTGATGTTCCTGCTTCCACCGCCTCCTCTGGCAGCGCGTTCCAGGCACCCACCACTCTCTGTGTGAAAAACTTCCCCCGCACATCCCCCTTAAACTTTCCCTCTCACCATGAACCTGTGCCCCCGCCTCCCCTGCCACACCACCCCCCCCACCCCGTGTAATTGACATTCCCACCCTGGGGAAAAGCCTCTGACTATCCACCCTGTCTGTGCCTCTCATCATATTGTAAACCAGGTCTCCCCTCAGCTTCCATCCTTCCAGTGAAATCAATCCTAGTTTATTTAACCTCTCCTCATAACCAACACCCTCGAGACCCGCAGCACCCTGGTGAACCTTCTCTGCCCTCTCTCCAAAGCTTCTGCATCCTTCTGGCAGTGTGGGTGACCAGAACTGCACGCAATGCTCCAAATACAGCCTAACCAAGGTTTTATAGAGCTGCAATGTGATTCCCAACTCTTGTACTCAGTGCCCCTGATGATGAATGCAAGCATGCCATATGCCTTCTCAATCACCTGGGCTACCAGCGTCCCATCCATTGACTCTGTCTACACTTCCCACTGCCTCGGGAAAGCAGCCAGCATAATTAAGGATCCCATTCTCTTTTCCACATTCTTCTGTCTGGAAAAAGATACAAAAGTCTGAGGTCACGTACCGACCGACTCAAGAACAGCTTCTTCCCTGCTGCTGTCAGACTTTTGAATGGACTTATCTCGCATTTAGTTGATCTTTCTCTACACCCTCGCTATGAATGTAACACTATATCCTGCACTCTCTCCTTTCCTTCTCTATAAATGGTATGCTTTGTCTGAATAGTGCGCAAGAAACAATACTTTTCACTGTAAATTAATACATGTGACAATAATAAATCAAATCAAACCAGTGTTGTTACTTTTAGGGAACTGTGGACCTGTACGCCCAGATGCCTCTGTATGTTAATGTTCCTAAGGGTTCTGCCATTTACAGTAATAATTCACACCTAAGCCTGATGCTCCAAAATGCATCACCTCACATTTGTCCAGACTAAACTCCATCTGCTATTCCTGCGCCCACGTCTCCAATCTATCCATATCCTGTTGTATCCTCTGACAACCTCTGAAACTATCAGTAACTCCACCAATCTTTGTGTCATCCACAAACTTAATCAGACCTCCCACATTTTCCTCCAGCTCATTTATATATACGACAAATAATGGAGGTTCCAGCACTGATCCCTGTGGAACACGACGAGCTACACATCTCCATTCTGAAAAACACCCTTTCACCGCTACTCTCTATGACCAAGCCAGTTCTGTGTCCATCTAGCCAGCCCATCCCCAATCCCGTGTGATTTTAGTTTTTGTACCAGTCTGATGTGTGGGACCTTGTCAGACACCATACTAAAGTCCATATAAACTACATCCACTGCCCTTCCCTCATCAATTATCTTTGTCACCTCTTCAATAAACTCAATCACGTTGGTGAGACATGACCTTTCCCATACAAAACCATGCTCCCTGTCACTAACTAGCCCATTTTCCTCCAATGTGCAAATATCCTGTCCCTCAGTATCTTCTCCAACAGTTTCCCCACCACTGACGTCAGGCTCACTAGCCTATAATTCCCTGGATTATTCCTGCTTCCTTTCTTAAACAAGGGAACAACATTGGCTATTTCCAGTCCTCTGGAACCTCGCCTGCGGTCAAAGAGGACGTGAAGAAATTACGTGGAGGGTGTGGAGAGTCTGCAGAAGGATCTAGATAGGCTGGGCGAATGGGCCCGGAACTGGCAAATGGAATTTAATGTTGGCAAGTGCGAGGTGGTCCACTTTGGTAGGAATAATGGTAGGAAGGATTATTACTTACGTGGCGAAAAACTTCAGCAGGCGACGGTGCAGAGGGACCTTAGTTTTGGTCGCCGCACTTACGCAAGGATATTTTGGCCTTGGAGGGAGTGCAGAGGAGGTTTACTAGGCTGATACCGGAGTTGAGGGGGTTGAACTATGAGGAGAGGCTGAATAAACTAGGCTTGTACTCGTTAAAGTTTAGAAGAATGAGGGGAGATCTCATTGAGACATATAAGATGATGAATGGGATGGATAGGATAGAGGTGGAGAGGCTCTTCCTGCTCAAAAAAGACAGTAGGACTAGGGGGCACAGCCGCAAGATAAAGGGGGGGTGGTTTAGAATGGAGTTGAGGAGGAACTTCTTCACTCAAAGGGTGGTGAATCTCTGGAATTCTCTGCCCGTTGAAGTGGTGGAGGCTGCCTCGCTAAATATTTTTAAGACGTAGGTTGATGGGTTTTTGATAAGCGAGGGGATTAAGGGTTATGGGGAGAGGGCGGGAATGTGGAACTGAGCCACGACACATCAGCCATGATCTTATTGAATGGCGGGGCAGACTCGAAGGGCTAGATGGCCTACTCCTGCTCCTTTTTCTTATGTTCTTATAAGATATCTGTTAAGGGCCCAGCTATTTCTTCCCTTGCCTCCCGCAGTAACCTGTAATCAATCCCATCCGGCCCCAGGGACTTGTCTACCTTCATGCAATTTAAGAAATCCTTCGATATAGTGACATTCTCTCGAACATTCAGGCACCCATTCCTGACTGCAATATCTGTCAAGTCCTTCTCCTTGGTAAATACCAATACAGAGTACACATTAAGGATCCCACCCACTTTCTGTGGCTCCACACATAACTTCCCTCCATTGCCCTTGAGTGGACCTACTCTTTCTCCTGCTATCCTCTTGCTCCTAATAAATGCATAAAATCCTTGGAATTCTCCTTGACCCTGTTTGCTAAAAACATTTCATGGCCACTTTCAGCCCTCCTAATTCCAGGTTTAAATTCCTTCCTACTTTCTCTATGCTCCTCAAGGGATTGTTAATTTCTGATGCCGAGACATAAAATTCTAACAGGTCTAGACAGGGTAGATGCAGGGAGGATGTTCCCAATGGTGGGGGAGTCCAGAACTAGGGTATGGGGGGCGGGGAGGGGGGTGGGGTTTGGGTATTGCAGGTGGGGTTTGGTAACAGGTCTAGACAGGGTAGATGCAGGGAGGATGTTCCCAATGGTGGGGGAGACCAGAACAAGGATATTGGGGGCGAGGTTTGGAATTGGGGGCGGGGTTTGGTAACAGGTCTAGACGGGGTTGGTGTAGGGAGGATATTCCCGATGGTGGGGAGAGTCCAGGACCAGGGGTCACAGTCTGAGGAGGTGAGGAGACATTTCTTCACCCAGAAAGTGGTGAGCCTGTGGAATTCATTACCACAGGAAGCAGTTGATGCCAAAACACTGAATGTATTCAAGAGGAGGCTGGATATAGCACTTGGGGCGAATGGGGTGAAAGGTTATGGGGGAGAAATCAGGATTCGGCTGTTGAGTTGGATGATCGACCACGATTGCAATGAAACCTTCGCTGTGCTCCCTCTATAGCAAGGACATCCTTCCTCAGATAAGGAGACCAAAACTGTACACAATACTCCAGGTGTGGCCTCACCAACGCCCTGTACAATTGCAGTAAAACATCCCTATCCCTATACTCAAATCCTCTCGTTATGAAGACTAACATACCATTTCCCTTTACTGCCTGCTGTTCCTGCGCGCTTACTTTCAGCGACTGATGCTCGAGGACTCCAAGGTCTCGCTGAGTATCCACCTCTCTCAATTTACACCCATTCAGATAATAATGTCTTCCTATTATTGCTACCAGTGGATAACCTCACATTTATCCACATTATTCTGCATCTCCCATGCAGATTCCCACACACTCAGCCCATTCAAATCACACTGAACCATCTCTGCATCCTCCTCACAGCTCACCCTCCCACTCAACTTTGTAGTATCTGCAAATTTGGAGATAATACATTCTGTTCCCTCTTCCTAATCATTAATATATAATGTGAACAGTTGTGGTTCCAGCTCAGATCCCAGCGGAATCCCACTCGTCACTGAGTGCCAATCAGAAAAAGACCCATTTATGCCAACTCTTTGCTTCCTATCTGCTAGTAAAAAGTCTGACAACACCAGGTTTAAGTCCAACCGATTTATTTGATAGTATACTCACAACCTTTCGGGGTTTGTCCCTTCATCAGGTGAATGAAAGGACAAACCCCGAAAGCTTGTGAGTTTACTATCAAATAAATCGGTTGGACTTAAACCTGGTGTTGTCAGACTTTTTACTGTGCTTACCCCAGTCCAACACCGGCATATCCACATCACTCCTATCTGCTAACCAGCTTTCTATCCATCTCAAATCATTACTTGTAATCCCATTTACATAGTAATCTTATGTGAGACCTTGTCGAAAGCTTTATGAAAGTCTAAATAAACCACATCCACTGGTTCTCCTCGGTCAACTCTACTGATTACATTCTTAAAGAATTCCAATAGATTTGTCCAGCATGATTTCCCCTTTGTAAATCCATGCTGACTTTGTCTGATTATAACCACTGCCTTTAAAATGCTGAGTTATGAAATCCTTTAGATAAGGAGTTTCCATTTTTCCCACCAAAGTGGATAACCTCACATTAAGTTCCATCTGCCACATTCTAGCCCACACACCAACTCTATCCATCTGTAAAATTCTGATGTTCTCATTGCAACCTGCTATCCCACCTATTCTAATGTCACCTGGAAATGTGGCTATCAAGCCATAATCTCGGTGTCCAAATCACTGATACAGATTATAAATGGTTGGGGGTCAGAGGACAGAACTCTGTGACTCCCCTGCTAGTTACTAGGAAAGGGAGTGAGACTAATGGCTGGCAAGGGAGGAAGAGGGACCTGGGACCTTGCTGTGCTGGTAAGATATTTGTTGGTTCTTTCTCTCCAGAGCCGTATAGCCCAGCAGTCTGGTTGATGATGTTCGTGATGTGTCTCACTGTGGTCGGAGTCACAGTCTTTATATTCGAATTCTTCAGTCCAATTGGGTACAACAGGACTCTCTCCAATGGCAAACGTAAGTCCCAGGAACACCTCACCCCACAAAAAAGACGCCACGATCAACCAGACCAGTGCAAAAGGAGCTTTACTCTGTATCCAACCCCGCGCTGTACCTGTCCTGGGAGTGTTTGATGGGGGGACAGTGTAGAGGGAGCTTTACTCTGTATCTAACCCCGTGCTGTACCTGTCCTGGGAGTGTTTATGGGGGGACAGTGTAGAGGGAACTTTACTCTGTGTCTAACCCCATCTCTCTCTCTCTCTCTCTCCTTCCTCCAGGACCTGGTGGATCAAAGTTCACCATCGGTAAGTCGGTCTGGCTGCTCTGGGCTCTGGTTTTTAACAATTCCGTTCCAGTGGAAAATCCCAAAGGTACGACCAGCAAGATCATGGTGCTGATCTGGGCGTTCTTCGCTGTCATCTTCCTGGCCAGTTACACAGCCAACCTGGCAGCCTTTATGATCCAGGAGGAGTATGTGGATACAGTGTCTGGACTGAGTGACAAAAAGGTAAACGTGTCAGGCAAACACACTCACACACATCTGTCTGTGAGCTCTGACCCCTCGCTGGGGGGGAAACGGGTCTCCCCAGGGGGACAGGCCCTTCGCTGGGGGGGGAAACGGGTCTCCCCAGGGGGACTGACCCTTCGCTGGGGGGGAAACAGGTCTCCCCAGAGGGAGTGACCCCTCGCTGGGGGGGAAACGGGTCTCCCCAGGGGGAGTGACCCCTCGCTGCGGGGGAAACGGATTCTGAGAGCTTTACTGCAGAGACATCCTCAACGTCCAGAACTGTGAAATTTGCAAATGATTTTCACCAAATATCCAAACCTTGAAAACAATGTTGAAGATTCTCAACCACATTCAGTAACAGAATGATTCTCTCTCGCTCTATCCCTGTCTCTCTTTGCCTATTACTCTCCCTCTCTCCCTCTGCCTATTACTCTCCCTCTCTCTGCCTATTACTCTCCCTCCCTCTGCCTATTACTCTCCCTCCCTCTGCCTATTACTCTCCCACTCTCCCTCTGCCTATTACTCTCCCTCTCTCCCTCTGCCTATTACTCTCCCTCTCTCCCTCTGCCTATCACTCCCTCTCTCCCTCTGCCCATCACTCCCTCTCTCCCTCTGCCCATCACTCCCTCTCTCCCTCTGCCCATCATTCTCTCTCTCCCTCTGCCCATCACTCTCTCTCTCCCTATCACTCCCTCTCTCTGCCTATCACTCTCTTCCTATCATTCTCTCTCTCTATCACTCTCTCTCCCATTCCACCTTTCTCTCCTGTAGTTCCAGAAGCCGCAGGAGCAATACCCACCTCTGCAGTTTGGGACAGTGCCAAATGGCAGCACGGAGCGAAATATCCGCAGCAACTATCCGGAGATGCACAGCTACATGTCCAAATATAACCAGAAATCAGTGGAGGACGCACTTCACAACCTCAAAACTGGGTATGTTAGTCTAACACCCTATCAACTGCCTTAACTTCGTACTTAATGCTGTGCTGTACCTGTCCTGGGAGTGTTTGATGGGGGGACAGTGTAGAGGGAGCTTTACTCTGTATCTAACCCCGTGCTGTACCTGTCCTGGGAGTGTTTGATGGGGGGACAGTGTAGAGGGAGCTTTACTCTGTATCTAACCCCGTGCTGTACCTGTCCTGGGAGTGTTTGATGGGGGGACAGTGTAGAGGGAGCTTTACTCTGTATCTGACCCCATGCTGTACCTGTCCTGGGAGTGTTTGATGGGGGACAGTGTAGAGGGAGCTTTACTCTGTATCTAACCTCGTGCTGTACCTGTCCTGGGAGTGTTTGATGGGGGACAGTGTAGAGGGAGCTTTACTCTGTATCTAACCCCGTGCTGTACCTGTCCTGGGAGTGTTTGATGGGGGGACAGTGTAGAGGGAGCTTTACTCTGTATCTAACCCCATGCTGTACCTGTCCTGGGAGTGTTTGATGGGGGACAGTGTAGAGGGAGCTTTACTCTGTATCTAACCCCATGCTGTACCTGTCCTGGGAGTGTTTGATGGGGGGACAGTGTAGAGGGAGCTTTACTCTGTATCTAACCTCGTGCTGTACCTGTCCTGGGAGTGTTTGATGGGGGACAGTGTAGAGGGAGCTTTACTCTGTATCTAACCTCGTGCTGTACCTGTCCTGGGAGTGTTTGATGGGGGACAGTGTAGAGGGAGCTTTACTCTGTATCTAACCTCGTGCTGTACCTGTCCTGGGAGTATTTGATGGGGGACGGTGTAGAGGGAGCTTTACTCTGTATCTAACCCCGTGCTGTACCTGTCCTGGGAGTGTTTGATGGTTGCCAGTGTAGAGAGTGCTTTACTGGGTGTATGTGTGCGTGGGTCAGTGTGTGTCAGTGTGTGTGTGTGTGTGTGTGTGTGTGTGGGGGGGGGTGGGGGCAGTGTGTGTGTGTGTGTGTGTGTGTGTGTGTGTGTGTGTGGGTCAGTGTGTGTGTGTGTGGGTCAGTGTGTGTGTGTCTGGGTCAGTGTGTGTGCATTGAGGACTGTCAGGGTACAGGAGGAGTTTCTTGGTCACTAACATTCCCTGACTGTTCTCCCACAGGAAGCTGGATGCTTTTATTTACGATGCAGCTGTGGTTAACTACATGGCACGAAAGGATGACGGTTGCAAGCTCGTGACAATCGGAAGTGGCAAAGTCTTCGCCACCACAGGGTACGGGATCGCACTTCAGAAAGGATCCAAGTGGAAACGGCCTATTGACCTGGCACTGCTCCAGTTTCTGGGGGACGGTGAGTACCAAAGAGGCTGCATCTAAAAAAACATGGGGTTAGATAAAGAGTAAACCTCCCACTACACTGTCCCCCATCAAACACTCCCAGGACAGGTACAGCACGGGGTTAGATACAGAGTAAAGCTCCCTCTACACTGTCCCCCATCAAACACTCCCAGGACAGGTACAGCACGGGGTTAGATACAGAGTAAAGCTCCCTCTACACTGTCCCCATCAAACACTCCCAGGACAGGTACAGCACGGGGTCAGATACAGAGTAAAGCTCCCTCTACACTGTCCCCCATCAAACACTCCCAGGACAGGTACAGCACGGGGTTAGATACAGAGTAAAGCTCTCTCTACACTGTCCTCCATCAAACACTCCCAGGACAGGTACAGCACAGGGTTAGATACAGAGTAAAGCTCCCTCTACACTGTCCCCCATCAAACATTCCCAGGACAGGTACAACACGGGGTTAGATACAGAGTAAAGCTCCCTCTACACTGTCCCCATCAAACACTCCCAGGACAGGTACAGCACGGGGTCAGATACAGAGTAAAGCTCCCTCTACACTGTCCCCCATCAAACACTCCCAGGACAGGTACAGCACGGGGTTAGATACAGAGTAAAGCTCCCTCTACACTGTCCCCCCATCAAACACTCCCAGGACAGGTACAGCACGGGGTTAGATACAGAGTAAAGCTCCCTCTACACTGTCCCCATCAAACACTCCCAGGACAGGTACAGCACGGGGTTAGATACAGAGTAAAGCTCCCTCTACACTGTCCCCCATCAAACACTCCCAGGACAGGTACAGCACGGGGTTAGATACAGAATAAAGTTTTTCTCTTTCTCTAGCTCGCTACATTAGCCTGCCTGTGTCTCTGAATTTGTCTGTGTGTCTCTCTCTGTCACTGTTCTCTCCATCTCTTTGTCTCTCACTCTCTTGGTCTCTTCCTCGCTCAGTTTTTCATTCACTATCTTTCTCACCATCTCCCCCGCCGTTTCTCTGTCTCTCTCTCTGCCTCTCTCTCTCTCTGTCTCTCTGCCTGTGTGTGTGTGTGTGTGTGTGTGTGTGTGTGTGTGTGTGTGTGTTTCTCTCTCTCTATCTATCTCTGTCATTGTCCCTGTGTAATAACTAAAAAGTGAAATGGGAGCAGAAGTATACCATGCGGCCCATCGACAATCCGGCACTATTCAGTATGATCTTACCTTGGGTTACAATGACATTTTCCCACCTGCTTCTGTACCCCTTCATTTCCTGAGGGATACTGACAGAATCCGTGTTCAAACACAGCGAGACTTGGTCAATATCCTGGCTCGGGCTGATAAGTGGCAGTAACATTCACACCACACAATGCCAGGCAGTGACCATCTCCAATAAGAGACACTCTAATCATCGCACCTTGACATTCGGTGGTGTGACCATTACTGAATCCCTCGCTGTCAACATCCTGGGTGTTACCATTGACCAGACTCTGAACTGGGACCCAGCTAGAGAAATACTGTGGCTCCCAGAGCAAGTCGGAGGCTGGGAATCCTGCAGAGAGTAACTCACCTCCTGACTCCCCCCCAGAGCCTGTCCACATCTACAAGGACACAAGTCAGGAGTGTGATGGAATACTCTCCACTTGCCTGGATGAGTGCAGCTCCCAACAACACTCGAGAAGCTCAACACCATCCAGGACAAAGCAGCCCCCACTCGATCGACACACTAACCCCCACCTTCAACATTCACTCCCTCCACCACCGACACACAGAGGCAGCCGTGTGTACCATCTACAAGATGCACTGCAGCGACTCACCAAGGCTCCTTCAACAGCACCTTCCAAACCCGCCACCTCTACCACCTAGAAGGACAAGGGCAGCAGACACATGGGGAACACCACCACCTGCAAGCTCCCCCTCCGAGCCCCACACACACCATCCTGACTTGGAAATATATCGGCCGTTCCTTCACTGTCACTGGGTCAAAATCCTGGAACCCCCTCCCTAACAGCACTGTGGGTGTACCTACACCACGCGGACAGACTGATGTCCAATAACAATCCTGGAACTCCCTCCCTAACAGCACTGTGGGTGTACCTACAACACACGGGACTGACTGATGTCCAATAACAATCCTGGAACTCCCTCCCTAACAGCACTGTGGGTGTACCGACACCACACGGACTGACTGATGTCCAATAACAATCCTGGAACTCCCTCCCTAACAGCACTGTGGGTGTACCTACACCACACAGACTGACTGATGTCCAATAACAATCCTGGAACTCCCTCCCTAACAGCACTGTGGGTGTACCTACACCACACAGACTGACTGATGCCCAATAACAATCCTGGAACTCCATTCCTTGTTTGCATATTCTCCCCATGTCTGCGTGGGTTTCCTTTCAGTGCTCCAGTTTCCTGCCACAGTCTGAAAGATGTGCTGGTTAGGGTGCATTGGCCATGCTAAATTCTCCCTCAGTATGACCCAAACAGGCGCCAGAGTGTGGCGACTAGGGAATTTTCATAGTAACTTCATTGCAGTGTTAATGTAAAGTCTACTTGTGACTAATAATAAATAAACTTTATAAATTTTCCTCGAGGGAGCATCCACAACGCTCTGGGACAGAGAATTCCAAAGTTTCACAAGCCTTTGAGTGAAGGACTTTCATCTCATCTCAGTTCTGTCTGATTGGCCCCCTTATTCTGAGACTGTGTGCCTCCATCACCCCCTCCCCCAACCCTGTGTTCTAGGTTCCCCAGAACCAATCTCTCAGTATCCACCCCGTCACACCCCCTTCGCAACTTGCTGCTTTTCAGTGACATTGTGTCTCATTTCCCTAAACTCCAGCGGATATCGATCCAATTTATTCAGCCTCTCCTCATGGGACAACCACCTCATCTCAGGGACCTATCGAGTGAGCCTTCGCTGAGACCGCCGATATTAGTCTCTCCCTTGTTCACACTGTTCCAGATGTGGTTTTATTAAAACCCTGTTTCCTTATTCCTTCCTCCAGTCCTCTTTGCAACAAAGTCCAATGTACCATTTGGCTTCCTAATCGCTTACTGCACCCACATGCTAACTCTCTGCTTCTCTTGACATTCAGGTCATATAGTCGTACACCGCAGAAAAGTCCCTTCAGCGCATCGAGTCTGTACCGACAATAACTACCACTAAAATCACACTAATCCCATTTCCTCACTAATCCCATATCCTCGAATATTTTGATATTTCATGTGTTTATCCAAATATTTTTTAAAGGTTGTGAGGTTTCCAGCTTCCACTACCTTCCCAGGCAGCACATTCCAGATTCCCATCACCCTCTCAGTGAAAAGGTTTTTCTCAAATCCCCTCGGAATCTCCTGTCCCTCACCCTAAAACTCTGCCCCCTCGTGACCGACCCCTCAACCCAGGGGAACAGCTGCTCCCTGCTCACCCAGTCCATACCCCTCATAATCTTACACACCTCAATCATCTCCCCCCTCAGCCCTCTCTGTCCCAGAGAAAACAATCCCAGCCTCTCTCCCCCCTCTGTCCCAGAGAAAACAATCCCAGCCTCTCTCCCCCCTCTCTGTCCCAGAGAAAACAATCCCAGCCTCTCTCCCCCCTCTCTGTCCCAGAGAAAACAATCCCAGCCTCTCTCCCCTCTCTCTGTCCCAGAGAAAACAATCCCAGCCTCTCTCCCCCCTCTCTGTCCCAGAGAAAACAATCCCAGCCTCTCTCTCCCCTCTCTGTCCCAGAGAAAACAATCCCAGCCTCTCTCCCCTCTCTCTGTCCCAGAGAAAACAATCCCAGCCTCTCTCTCCACTCTCTGTCCCAGAGAAAACAATCCCAGCCTCTCTCCCCCCTCTCTGTCCCAGAGAAAACAATCCCAGCCTCTCTCCCCTCTCTCTGTCCCAGAGAAAACAATCCCAGCCTCTCTCCCCTCTCTCTGTCCCAGAGAAAACAATCCCAGCCTCTCTCCCCTCTCTCTGTCCCAGAGAAAACAATCCCAGCCTCTCTCTCCACTCTCTGCCCCAGAGAAAACAATCCCAGCCTCTCTCCCCCCTCTCTGTCCCAGAGAAAACAATCCCAGCCTCTCTCCCCTCTCTCTGTCCCAGAGAAAACAATCCCAGCCTCTCTCCCCTCTCTCTGCCCCAGAGAAAACAATCCCAGCCTCTCTCCCCTCTCTCTGTCCCAGAGAAAACAATCCCAGCCTCTCTCCTTACAGCTCAGATCCTCCATCCCAGGCTCCATCCTGGTGAATCTCCTCTGTACCCCCTCTAGTACAATCACCTCCTTCCTATAGTGAACTGCACACAGTATTCCAGCTGTGGCCTAACCAACGCTCTGTACAGCTCCAACATTACCTCCTTGCTCTTATACTCTACACTATGACTGGTAAAAGGAAGTGTCCCATTTGCCTTCTTAACTATCCTATTCACCTGCTCTGTCACCTTCAGGGATCTGTCAATAATTACCCCAAGATCTCTCTGAGCTTCCCAGTGTAGTAAATAATCCCTCGTCTTGTTACTGCTTCGGTTACGAGTGGTGTGCCTCAGGGATCTGTTTTGGGGCCACTGCTGTTTGTAATTTTTATTAATGATCTGGATGAGGATATAGTTGTGGATTAGTAAATTTGCTGATGACACCAAAGTCGGAGGTGTGGTAGATTGTGAGGAAGGGTGTCATAGTTTGCAGGAAGACTTAGACAGGTTGCAGAGCTGGGCCGAGAGGTGGCGGATGGAGATTAATGCGGAGAAGTGTGAGGTAATTCACTTTGGTAGGAATAACAGATGTGTCGAGTATAGGGCTAACGGGAGGACTTTGAATAGTGTGGATGAGCAGGGGGATCTAGGTGTATGTGTACATAGATCCCTGAAAGTTGGGAATCAAGTAGATAAGGTTGTTAAGAAGGCATACGGTGTCTTGGCGTTTATTGGTAGGGGGATTGAATTTAGGAGTCGCAGCGTTATGTTGCAACTGTACACAACTCTGGTGCGGCCGCACTTGGGGTACTGTGTGCAGCTCTGGTCCCCACATTACAGGAAGGATGTGGAGGCTTTGGAGAGGGTGCAGAGGAGGTTTACCAGGATGTTGCCTGGTATGGAGGGAAGGTCCTATGAGGAGAGGCTGAGGGATTTGGGGTTGTTTTCGCTGGAAAGAAGGCGGCTAAGAGGGGATCTTATTGAAACATATAAGATGATTAGAGGTTTAGATAGGGTGGATAGTGATAGCCTTTTTCCTCTGATGGAGAAATCTAGCACGAGGGGGCATGGCTTTAAATTAAGGGGTGGTAGATATAGGACGGATGTCAGGGGTAGGTTCTTTACCCAGAGGGTGGTGAGGGATTGGAATGCCCTGCCTGCTGCAGTTGTAAATGCGCCTAGTTTGGGGGCGTTTAAGAGATCCGTGGATAGGTTTATGGACGAAAAGGGATTGGTTTAGGTTAGAGGGTCATTGCTTTTTAACTGGTCGGCGCAACATCATGGGCCGAAGGGCCTGTTCTGCGCTGTAATGTTCTATGTTCTAAAGTGTATCACCTCACACTGATCAGGGTTAAATACTGTCTGCCACTGCTCTCTCCATCTCTCCGAATAGGTTCCACACCTTTAAAAACATATCCTGTGTTTCAATCCTTGTGACCCAAAGTGAGTAACCCCACACTTACCCCTCGTTACAGTCCATCATGATTGAAAGTTTATTTGTTAGTATCACAAGTAGGCTTACATTAACACTGCAATGAAGTTACTGTGAAAATTCCCATAGTCGCCACTAACTCCGGCACCTATTCGGGTGCCCTGCACCTAACCAGCACATCTGTCAGATTGGGAGGAAACCGGAGCACCCAGAGAAAACCCATGCAGACACAGGGAGAATGTGCAGACAGTGCATGGACAGTCGCTGCGAATTGAACCCGGGCTCCTGGTGCAGTGAGACAGCAGTGCCAACCACTGTGCCACCTTGTCACCGCTACCCACTCACTTAACCTGTCCCTATCTCTTGTGTGTCCTCCACACAGCTTACCTTCCCCCTAGCTCAGTATCGTTACCAAACTTGGATACCTCGCTCTCTCGCCTCCATCGGAGTCGTGTATATCAACTGTATATAGCTGAAGCTCCAGCACCGATCCCTGCGACCCTCCATTAGTTACAGCTGCCAACTCAAAAATGCCTTGTTTATACCCACCTTATCAAATGCATTTTGAAATTCCAGGTACACCACATCTATAGGTTCCCCTCCATCTACTCGACTAGTTACATAGAACATAGAATATTACAGCGCAGAACAGGCCCTTCGGCCCACGATGTTGCGCCGACCAGTTAAAAAGCAATGACCCTCTAACCTAAACCAATCCCTTTCCATCCATAAACCTATCCACGGATCTCTTAAACGCCCCCAAACTAGGCGCATTTACAACTGCAGCAGGCAGGGCATTCCAATCCCTCACCACCCTCTGGGTAAAGAACCTACCCCTGACGTCCATCCTATATCTACCACCCCTTAATTTAAAGCTATGCCCCCTCGTGCTAGCTTTCTCCATCCGAGGAAAAAGGCTATCACTGTCCACCCTATCTAAACCTCTAATCATCTTATATGTTTCAATAAGGTCCCCTCTTAGCCGCCTTCTTTCTAACGAAAACAACCTCAAATCCCTCAGTCTCTCCTCATAGGGCCTCCCCTCCATACCAGGCAACATCCTGGTAAAAGTTACATCCTCAAAACACACTAATAATCCTGATAAGCAGGATTTCCCTTTCATAGAGCCATGTTGTTTTGTTCCAGTTGAGCTATAGAATCACAGAATCCTACAATGCAGAAGGAGGCCATTTGGCCCATCAAGTCTGCACCAACCACAATCCCACTCAGGCCCTATCCCCACAACTCCATGCAATTACTCTAGCTAGTCTCCCTGACACGAAGGGACAATTTAGCATGGCCAATCCACCTAACCCGCACATCTTTAGACTGTGGGAGGAAAACGGAGCACCTGGAAGAAACCCACGCAGACACAGGAAGAACATGCAGTGACCCAAGGCAGGAATCGAACCCGGATCCCTGGAGCAGTGAGGCAGCAGTGCTCACCACTGCGCTACCATGCCGCCCAGAGTTTGACTGTTTTTCTAAGTATCTTGGTTAAGACTTTCTGAATAATAGATTCCAGCATTTTACCAACAGCTGATATCAGCCTAGTGGCTGTCCTGTTCTTTCTCTCTATCTCTTTCTCCCTTTTCCCCGTCTCTCTCTCTCTCTGCCTCTCTCTTTCTTACAGTCGCCCACACTCAGTCTCTTTCTCTTTCTCTCACTCAGTCTCTTCCTCTCTCTCCCCGTCTCTCTCTCTCTTTCTTTCTCTCCCCATCTTCTCTCTCTCTCTCTCACCCATACCCACTCAGTCTCTTTCTGTCTGTTTCTCTCTATCTCTCTGTCTCTTGCTTTCTCTGTCTCTCTCTCTTTCTCTCCCACACTCCCACACTCACTCGGTCTCTTTCTCTCTCTTTCTCTCTCTCTCCCCAGGGGAAATCGAGAAGTTGGAGAGACTCTGGCTCTCTCTGTCTCACACTGCCCCTCTCTCTCTCTCCCCAGGGGACACCGAGATGTTGGAGAGGCTCTGGCTGTCAGGCATTTGCCACAACGATAAAATTGAGGTGATGAGCAGCAAGCTGGACATCGACAACATGGCGGGGGTCTTCTACATGCTTCTGGTTGCCATGGGGCTGAGCTTGCTGGTGTTTGCCAGCGAGCATCTCATCTACTGGAAACTCCGCCACAGTATGCGTCACTCGGGGAGGCTGGACTTCCTCCTGGCCATCAGCAGGGTGAGTGAATGGGGGGAGACATGGGAATGAGCAGCCCATTGATAGGGGTCTGGCCCCATGGGGAGGCCTGTCCCTAACAACGAGAGGTCAATCTCCATGGGGAGGCCTGTCCCTAACAACGAGAGGTCAATCTCCATGGGGAGGCCTGTCCCTAACAACGAGAGGTCAATCTCCATGGGGAGGGCCGTCCCTAACAATGAGAGGTCAATCTCCATGGGGAGGGCCGTCCCTAACAATGAGAGGTCAATCTCCATGGGGAGGGCCGTTCCTAACAACGAGAGGTCAATCCCCACGGGGAGGCCCGGCCTAGCAACGAGAGGTCAATCTCCATGGGGAGGGCTGTCCCTAACAATGAGAGGTCAATCTCCATGGGGAGGGCTGTCCCTAACAACGAGAGGTCAATCTCCACGGGGAGGGCCGTTCCTAACAACAAGAGGTCAATCTCCATGGGGAGGGCTGTCCCTAGCAACGAGAGGTCAATCTCCATGGGGAGGGCCGTTCCTAACAACGAGAGGTCAATCTCCATGGGGAGGGCCGTTCCTAACAACGAGAGGTCAATCTCCACGGGGAGGGCCGTTCCTAACAACGAGAGGTCAATCTCCATGGGGAGGGCCGTTCCTAACAACGAGGGGTCAATCCCCATGGGGAGGGCTGTCCCTAACAACGAGAGGTCAATCTCCATGGGGAGGGCCGTCCCTAACAACGAGAGGTCAATCTCCATGGGGAGGGCCGTCCCTAACAACGAGAGGTCAATCTCCATGGGGAGGGCCGTCCCTAACAACGAGAGGTCAATCTCCATGGGGAGGGCCGTCCCTAACAACGAGAGGTCAATCTCCATGGGGAGGGCCTTCCTAGCAACGAGAGGTCAATCCCCATGGGGAGGCCCGTGCCTAGCAACGAGAGGTTACGTCTGGTTGACGGGGGGAGTTGGGGGGGTGGCTTTTGTTCTGATTCAGACTGTAGACTGATGATGTTCTCTTTGTCTTGTCTCAACAATCTTCCCACCCCCTACCCCCGCTCTCCCAACAGGGAATGTACAGTTGCTGCCGTACGGAAGATGCCAAAGAGTTGGGAGCTTACCCCGTGGCAGGCGTCGAGCGCCCCTTCCGGCCCCGTCCCCTTTCCTCATCC
>NW_027650404.1:25000-89604 GCF_965287045.1 Carcharhinus amblyrhynchos
TGATTTGCAAGGACCAACTGCGTCTCGTTTTGTCTGCTGTAGCGGCCATTTTACAACTGCACCTATCGGTCACCATTGCGACTGACCTCTTGCAGTGGGACGGAGGGAGGGAGGGAATGTCACAGTTTGGGGACGGAGGGAGGGAGGGAATGTCACAGTTTGGGGACTGAGGGAGGGAGGGAGGGAGGGAGTGTCACAGTTTGGGGATTGAGGGAGGGAGGGAGGGAGGGAGTGTCACAGTTTGGGGATTGAGGGAGGGAGGGAGTGTCACAGTTTGGGGATTGAGGGAGGGAGGGAGGGAGGGAGTGTCACAGTTTGGGGATTGAGGGAGGGAGGGAGGGAGGGAGTGTCACAGTTTGGGGATTGAGGGAGGGAGGGAGGGAGGGAGTGTCACAGTTTGGGGATTGAGGGAGGGAGGGAGGGAGGGAGTGTCACAGTTTGGGGACTGAGGGAGGGAGGGAGTGTCACAGTTTGGGGACGGAGGGAGGGAGTGTCACAGTTGCAGACTGAGAGACGGAACCTGACAGTCTCTATACTTCTCTCTCCCTCTCTCCTCCCCATTCTCTGTCTGCCTCTCTCTCCTTCCATCCATCTCTCACCTGTCCTCTGTCCCTATCTTCATGTCCCTCTATCTGTTTCTTTCACTTTCTCTCTGCTTCTGTCTTTGAAGAGCCAGCCTCTTCGAAAGGGGAACTCATGTTTAACTGGCTTGGCTGGAGTCGCAGAGGGTGGATGAGGGGAATGCTGTTGATGGGGTGTATATGGACTTTCAGAAAGCATTCGAGACAGTGCCACACAACAGACTTCTGAGAAAGGTTATAGGTCATGGAATAAAAGGAACAACAGCAACCTGGGTACCACATTGGCTGAATAACAGGGAAGAGAGAATTGGCTAATGGATATTTTCCAGGCTAGAAGGAGGTTCTGGTGGTCCCCAGATGTTAGTATTGGGACCCTTCCCCAGATATATAATAATCTAGATCTTGGTGTGCAGAGGAGAATTTAAAAATTGGTGGATGACACAAAACGTGGAATTGTTGTAAAGTGCGAGGAGGACAGTGTGGAATTTCTAAAGGGCAGAGACAAGTTGGTGGAGTGGGCGGATGGGGGGGGGGGCCAATGAAAGTGGGGACGTGATGCATTTCGGTGGGAAGAACATGGAATAAGGGGTAAAATCCATAAAGGGGTGCAGGAGCAGAGGCTGCTGGGTGTATGTGTGGATTGAAGGTTACAGGACAGCTGGAGACAGCAGTCAATAAAGCAGGGTGTATTCTGGGCTGTATTAATAGGGGCACAGAGTGCAGGAGCAAGAAGGTTATACTGAACTTATCCAGACACTAGTTAGACCACAGCTGGAATATTGTGTACAGTTCTGGGTACCACTCTATAGGAAGGATGTGAATGAGTGGGAGAGAGGGTCCAAAAAAAGGTTGAAGAGAATGGCTGTGGGAGTGAGGAATGTGACTTCACGTGGAGAGATTGGAGAAAGTTGAGGACCGTTCTCCACGGAGAAGGGAAAGTGGGGAAGAGATTTGGATCGAGGTGTTCAGAATGGTGAGGGGGATTGGGACAGGATGGAGAGACTGTTCCCATTGGCGGACGGATCAGAAACTTTGGGGGGGGGGGGGTGGGATGTGGGGGTGGTGGTGGGTGGCCAGCATGGAGAGGAAAGGATTGGTGAAAGAAGCCACGGAGACAAAAGGAGAAACATGTGGTAGGCGCTGCTTGGGAGTGTGGGTGAAACTCTCTCACACAGCGAGTGGTTAGGGTGCGGTAGGTGCTGCTTGGGAGTGTGGGTGAAACTCTCTCACACAGCGAGTGGTTAGGGTGCGGTAGGTGCTGCTTGGGAGTGTGGGTGAAACTCTCTCACACAGCGAGTGGTTAGGGTGCGGTAGGTGCTGCTTGGGAGTGTGGGTGAAACTCTCACACAGCGAGTGGTTAGGGTGCGGTAGGTGCTACTTGGGAGCGTGGGGTCAGTTGGTTCCATGGAAACAGTTGAATAAGGAATTCGATTGTTATCTATTAAAGGAACATGCTTGATGATGGGGAGAGGGAGAATGGGGAGGTGAGGTTGTTGTTCCTTTGGAGAGTGAGGACAAACAAGGTGGGCCGAATGGCTTCACTCACTGCAGTCATCATTTGTTGATTCTCTCTCACTCTCTCTGTCTCACTCTCTTCTTCTGCCTCCCTTTCTATGTGTTTCTCTCTGTCTACCTCTGTGTTTCCTATTCTTTCTCTCAAAGTCGCTCTATTCCTATCTCTTTATGTCTCTCTCCCTCTGTCTCTCTCTCCGTCTGTCTCAGTCTCTCACTGACTGTTTCTCTCTGTCTGTCTCCCTCTGCCTGTTTCTCTCTCTCTTTCTTTCTCTCCCTGTCTCTCTCTGTCTGTCCGTGTCTCTGTCTCTCTCTCCGACAGATATGTCACTCCCTGGGCACACACAGTGCCTTCTGCCTTACTCAATCGGTGTGCTGACAGCGCTGAGGCAGCGGGGCGAGGCTGGTTTGATTATTCAGGGATCGGGGCTGAGCTTGCGAAGGGGATACATACCTTTGGAAAACCTAATGAATATTCTTCAGCTGACAGCTCGCCCTGTGTAGCAGCCATTCTCCCACTAATTAAACCCGCTCAATGTTAATTACAATCACAGCATCTGTGCCTCGAGTGGTGCAACATATTAAACAGAGAGGGCAACAGGGAGAATGTGTGTGTGAGCATCTGATATCAATCATTTCAGCACTATCTCACAATAACACTTGATCTTTTACAGCTCGAAATGCAACACACAACTGATATCAAACATACACAACAGATAGCTCAATATAACATCAATATACGGCACAATCCTCACTGTAACACTCTGATATACCCCACACCCCTCACTGTAACACTGATATATCCCACACCCCTCACTGTAACACTCTGATATACCCCACACCCCTCATTGTAACACTCTGATATACTCCACACCCCTCACTGTAACACTCTGATATATCCCACACCCCTCACTGTAACACTCTGATATACCCCACACCCCTCACTGTAACACTCTGATATATCCCACACCCCTCACTGTAACACTCTGATATACCCCACACCCCTCACTGTAACACTCTGATATATCCCACACCCCTCACTGTAACACTCTGATATACCCCACACCCCTCACTGTAACACTCTGATATATCCCACACCCCTCACTGTAACACTCTGATATACCCCACACCCCTCACTGTAACACTCTGATATACCCCACACCCCTCACTGTAACACTCTGATGTACCCCACACCCCTCACTGTAACACTCTGACGTACCCCACACCCCTCACTGTAACACTCTGACGTACCCCACACCCCTCACTGTAACACTCTGATATACCCCACACCCCTCACTGTAACACTCTGATATACCCCACACCCCTCACTGTAACACTCTGATATACCCCACACCCCTCACTGTAACACTCTGATATACCCCACACCCCTCACTGTAACACTCTGATATATCCCACACCCCTCACTGTAACACTCTGATATACCCCACACCCCTCACTGTAACACTCTGATATACCCCACACCCCTCACTGTAACACTCTGATATACCCCACACCCCTCACTGTAACACTCTGATATACCCCACACCCCTCACTGTAACACTCTGATATATCCCACACCCCTCACTGTAACACTCTGATATACCCCACACCCCTCACTGTAACACTCTGATATACCCCACACCCCTCACTGTAACACTCTGATATACCCCACACCCCTCACTGTAACACTCTGATATACCCCACACCCCTCACTGTAACACTCTGATATACCCCACACCCCTCACTGTAACACTCTGATATATCCCACACCCCTCACTGTAAGACTCTGATATACCCCACACCCCTCACTGTAACACTCTGATATACCCCACACCCCTCACTGTAACACTCTGATATACCCCACACCCCTCACTGTAACACTCTGATATACCCCACACCCCTCAAAAAACAAAGAAAATTACAGCACAGGAACAGGCCCTTCGGCCCCTCCAAGCCTGCACCAACCATGCTGCCCCCGACTGAACTAAAACTTCCAGGGACCATATCCCTCTATTCCCATCCTATTCATGGATTTGTGAAGACCCCCTTAAAAGCCACTACCATACCCGCATTCACTACCTCCCCCAGCAGCGAGTTCCAGGCACCGACCACCCTCTGTGGAAAGAACTTGCCTCAGACATCTCCTTCAAACCTGTGCCCTCGAGTAATTGACTCTTCCGCCCTGGGAAAAAGCTTCTGACTATCCATTCTGTCCATGCCTCTGATAATCTTGTAGACTTCTGTCAGGACTCCCCTCAACCTCCGTCACTCCAGTGAGAACAAACCAAGTTTTTCCAATCTCTCCTCATAGCTAATGTCCTCCACACCAGGCAACATCCTGGTAAATCTTTTCTGTCCCCTCTCCAAAGCCTCCACATCCTTCTGGCAGTGTGGTGACCAGAATTGAACACTATATTCCAAGTGTGGCCTAACTAAGGTTCTATAAAGCTGCAACATGACTTGACAATTTTTAAACTCAGTGCCCCGGCCGATGAAGGCAAGCGTGCCGTATGCCTTCTTGACTACCTTCTCCACCTGCATTGCCACTTTCAGTGACATGTGTACCTGTACGACCAGATCCCTCTGCCTATCAATACTCCTTAGGGTTCTGCCATTTACTGTATATCTTCTATCTGTATTAGACCTTCCAAAATGTATTACCTCACATTTGTCCAGATTAAACTCCATCTGCCATCTCTCCGCCCAAGTCTCCAAGTGATCTATCTCCTGCTGTATCCTCTGATGGTTCTCATCGCGATCCACAAATCCACCAGCCTTTGTGTCGTCCACAAACTTACTAATCAAACCAGTTACATTTTCCTCCAAATCATTTATATATATTACAAACAGCGAAGATCCCAGCGCTGATCCCTGAGGAACACCACTTGTTACTCCATTCAGAAACACACCCTTCCACTGCTACCCTCTGTCTTCTATGACGAGCCAGTTTTGTATCCACCCTGCCAGCTCACCTCTGATCCAGGTGACTTCACCTTCTGCACCAGTCTGCCATGAGGGACCTTGTCAAAGGCCTGACTGAAGTCCATGTAGACAACATCCACCGCCCTGCCCTCATCAATCATCTTCATCACTTCCTCGAAACATTTGATCAAGTTAGTGAGACATGACCTCCCCTTCACAAAACCATGTTGCCTCTCACTAATACGTCCACTTATTTCCAAGTGGGAGTAAATCCAGTCTCAAAGAATCGTCTCCAATAATTTCCCTACCACTGACGCAAGGCTCACCAGCCTCTAATTACCTGGATTATTCTTACCACCTTTCTTCAACAAAGGAACAACAATGGGTATTCTCCAATCCGCTGGGACCTCCCCTTTGACTTTGATCCAGACCTTCAGAGCGCCCTCCGTGCTCTCATCCAATGTACTCCATGTGTTGGAGATCTCTACTGCCTCTCAAAGATACACAAGGCAAACACACTCACCCGTCCCATCGTATCAGGCAATGGGATCCTGTGCGAGAACCTCTCCGGCTACGTCAATAGCATCCTGAAACCCATTGTACAAAAAACCCCCAGCTATTGTCGTGACACTATGGACTTCCTACAGAAACTCAGCACATATGGAGCAGTTGACCCAGGAGCACTCCTCGTCACAATGGATGTCTTGGCACTCCACACCAGCATCCCCCACGATGATGGCATTGCTGCAACTGCCTCAGTACTCAACGCCGACAACTGCCAATCTCCAGATGCAATTTTACAACTCACCCACTTCATCCTGGACCACAATACATAGAACATAGAACATTACAGCGCAGAACAGGCCCTTCGGCCCACGATGTTGCGCCGACCAGTTACAAAAACAATGACCCACTAGCCTATACCAATCCCTTTTCGTCCATAAACCTATCCAGAGATCTCTTAAACGCCCCCAAACTAGACGCATTTACAACTGCAGCAGGCAGGGCATTCCAATCCCTCACCACCCGCTGGGTAAAGAACCTACCCCTGACATCCGTCCTGTAGCTACCCCCCCTTAATTTAAAGCCATGCCCCCTCGTGCTAGCTTTCTCCATCCGAGGAAAAAGGCTATCACTATCCACCCTATCTAAACCTCTAATCATCTTATATGTTTCAATAAGATCCCCTCTTAGCCGCCTTCTTTCCAACGAAAACAACCCTAGATCCCTCAGTCTCTCCTCATAGGACCTCCCCACCATACCAGGCAACATCCTAGTAAACCTCCTCTGCACCCTCTCCAACGCCTCCACATCCTTCTTGTAATGCGGGGACCAGAACTGCACACAGTACTCCAAGTGCGGCCGCACTAGAGTAGTGTACAGTTGCAACATTACACTGCGACTCCTAAATTCAATCCCCCTACCAATAAACGCCAAGACACCGTACGCCTTCTTGACAACCTTATCTACTTGATTCCCAACTTTCAGGGATCTATGTACACACACACCTAGATCCCTCTGTTCATCCACACTATTCAAAGTCCTCCCGTTAGCCCTATACTCGACACATCTGTTGCTCCTACCAAAGTGAATTACCTCACACTTCTCCGCATTAAATTCCATCCGCCACCTCTCGGCCCAGCTCTGCAACCTATCTAAGTCTCCCTGCAGACTATGACACCCTTCCTCACAATCTACCACACCTCCAACTTTGGTGTCATCAGCAAATTTACTAATCCACCCAACTATACCCTCATCCAGATCATTAATAAAAATTACAAACAACAGTGGCCCCAAAACAGATCCCTGAGGCACACCACTCGTAACTGCACTCCATGATGAATATTTACCATCCACCACCACCCTCTGTCTCCTATCTGATAGCCAATTCCTGATCCAACTTCCTAGATTACCCACAATCCCATACATCTGCATTTTCTGCAGAAGCCTACCATGGTGAACCTTATCGAACGCCTTACTAAAATCCATGTATACCACGTCAACTGCCTTACCCCTATCCACCTCTTTGGTCACCTTCTCAAAAAACTCAATAAGGTTAGTAAGGCACGACCTACCTGCTACAAAACCATGCTGACTATTTCTAATCAATTCATTACACTCCAAATAACTATAAATCCTATCCCTAATAATTTTTTCTAAAACCTTGCCCACAACAGAAGTAAGACTCACCGGTCTATAATTCCCGGCAAAGTCTCTGTTCCCCTTCTTAAACAATGGGACAACATTCGCTATCCTCCAATCCTCCGGGACTACACCAGAGACCAATGACGACCTGAAGATCTGAGCCAGAGGCTCTGCAATCACCTCTCTAGCCTCCCAGAGAATCCTAGGGTAGATCCCATCCGGACCAGGGGACTTATCTATTTTCAGCCCCTCAAGAATTTCCAGCACATCCTCTTTATCAACCGTAATACTGTCTATTTTACACCCCTGCAACCCAATGTCCTCCTCAGCTATATTCATGTCCCCCTGCGTGAACACCGAAGAGAAATATTGGTTCAATACTTCTCCAATCTCCTCCGGTTCCACACACAACTTCCCCCTGCTGTCTGTAACTGGCCCTAATCTTGCCCTGACCAACCTTCTGTTCTTGACATACTTATAGAACGCCTTAGGATTCTCCTTAATCCTATCAGCCAAAGTCTTCTCATGTCCTCTTTTAGCCCTTCTCAACTCACTCTTCAACTCCCTCCTAGCCAATCTAAAGCTTTCTAGTGCACTATCTGAGCCCTCCAATCTCATCCGAACATGTCTTCATCTTCAACAACCAGTTCTTCATCCAGACACACAGAACAGCCATGGGGACCAAATTCGCACCTCAGTATGCCAACATCTTCACAGACAGGTTCGAACAAAACCTCTTCACTTCACAGGACCTTCAACCGATGCTATACACTACATACATCGATGACATTTTCTTCCTTTGGACTCACGGTGAACAATCACTGAAACAACTATATGATGATATCAACAAGTTCCACCCCACCATCAGACTCACCATGGACTACTCTCTGGAATCGGTTGCATCCTTGGACACACGCATCTCCATCAAGGACAGTCACCTCAGCACCTCACTGTACCGCAAGCCCACAGATAACTTCACAAACGCTCCACTTCTCCAGTTTCCACTCTAAACATGTTAAAGAATCCATTCCCTACGGACAAGCCCTCCGTATACACAGGATCACAACAGATTCCTCCGGACGCTGAAAGATGCCCTCATAAGAGCAGGATATGGCACTCGACTCATTGATCGACAGTTCCGACACGCCACAGCGAAAAACCGCACTGACCTCCTCAGAAGACAAACACAGGACATGGTGGACAGAGTACACTTCGTCCTCCAGTACTTCCCCAGAGGGGAGAAGCTACGACATCTTCTCTGGAGTCTTCAACATATCATTGATGAAGACAAATATCTCGCCAAGGCCATCCCCACACCCCCACTTCTTACCTTCAAACAACTGCACAACCTCAAACACAGAATTGTCCGCAGCAAACTGCCCAGCCTTCAGGAGAACAGTGACCACAATGCCACAGCAACCTCTGCAAGGCATGCCGGATCATCAACATGGATGCCATCATCTCATGTGAGAACACCATCCACCAGCTACACGGCACATACTCTTGCAACTCGGCCAACGTTGTCAACCTGATACGCTTCAGGAAAGGATGTCCCGAGGCACGGTACACTGGGGAGACCGTGCAGACGCTACGACAACGGATGAATGAACATCGCTCGACAATCACCAGGCAAGACTGTTCCCTTCCTGTTGGGGAACACTTCAGCGGTCACGGACATTCAGCCTCTGACCTTCGGGTAAGCGTTCTCCAAGGCGACCTTCACGACACACGACATCGCAGAGTCGCTGAGCAGAGACTGATAGCCAAGTTCCTCACACATGAGGACGGTCTCAACAGGGATCTTGGGTTCATGTCACACTATTTGTAACCCCCAATGACCTTGCAACATTTCACTAACTGTCCTGTCTGGAGACAATGAACATCTCTTTAACCAGTGCTTAATCCTCTCTCCACTCACACTGTAGCTTTGAGACGTGATTACCTGTAAAGACTCACATTTCCAATCATTATTCTGTAAATTGAGTTTGTGTCTTTATATGTCTTGTTTGTGAACAGAACTCCCATTCACCTGACGAAGGAGCAACGCTCTGAAAGCTAGTGGCTTTTGCTACCAATAAACCTGTTGGACTTTAATCAGATGTTGACAGACTTCTTACTGTGTTTCCCCAGTCCAACGCCGGCATCTCCACCTGTAGCCAGTCAGGCCCCAGCAATTTCCTCTCTTGCCTCTCTCAGTACCCAGGCGTATATCCCATCAGGCCCTGGGGATTTGTCCACTTTGATTTTTCTCAAGAACCCCAATACCTCCTGCTTTTTGATTTCAACATAACTGAAACTATCTGCACACCCTTCCCCAGACTCATCATCCACCAAGTCCTTCTCTTTGGTGAATACTGAGGCAAAGTACTCATTTACTATCTCACCCATTTCCTCTGGCTCCACGTATAGATTCCCTCCCTTGTCCTTGAGTGGGCCAACCCTCTCCCTGGCTACCTCATGCTCTTTGTATATGTAGAAAAAGCCTTGGGATTTTCCTTAATCCTGCTGGCCAATGACTTTTCATGACCCCTTTTAGCAGTCCTCATTGACTGCTTAAGTTTCTTTTTACTTTCCTTGTATTCCACACTTGCTTCGTGTGATCCCAGTCTCCTAGCCTTGACAAATGCTTCCCTTTTCTCTTTGACTAGGCTCAGATTTTCTCTCGTTATCCAAGATTCCCAAAACTTGGCATCCTCAATTTTCACGTGTACTGGAATGTGCCGGTTCTGATTCCCTGTCACTTTACACTTCAAAGCTGCCCACATGCCAGCTGTTGATTTGCCCTCAACTATCTGCTCCAATCTACATTCTTCAGTTCCTGTCGAAAACTTTCAAATATACTAATGCGGGGGGCGGGTGGGGATGAGATTGATAGCTTATTAGGCACTGGGATTGGGAGCGAGTTGGGCGACAAGGTAGGTTTGGTTGAAAGGAAAATTATCCGGGGGAAGGAGGATCCGAGTGGGCCTGGAGGTTTGGACTGCGTCTGTTTTAATGTGAGGAGTGTAACGGGTAAAACGGATGAGCTTAGGGCCTTGATGTTCGTGAGAAATTTAGATGTGGTGGCAGTGATGGAGACGTAGTTAAAGGAAGGGCAGGACTGGCAGCTGAATATTCCTGGGTATAAGTGTTTTAGGTGTGACAGAGGAGGGTTGAAGAGAGGTGGTGGGGTGGCATTGTTAGTAAAGGAGCACATCACAGCAGTGCAGGCGGAGGATAATATGGAGGAGTTAGGGATTGAGTCGCTGTGGGTGGAGCTGAGGAATAGGAAGGGAGCGATTACTATGCTAGGGGTGTACTATAGGTTACGCAACAGCCCAAAGGCAGTGGAAGAAGGCATTTATAAAATCATTTTAGATAGGTGCAGAAAGAATAGGGTGGTTGTAGTGGGTGACTTTAATCTTCCTGGAGTGGATTGGAAGGTGCCTAGAGCTGGGGGTTCAGACGGGGAGGAATTTGAAAGGGTCCTTGGAGCAGTACATAACTAGCCCGACTAGGCAGGGGGCTATACTGGATTTAGTTTTGGGTAATGAGCCGGGTCAGGTGGTTGAGGTTGCAGTAGGCGAACTTGTGGCTAACAGTGACCACAAGTCTGTCTACTTTAGGATAAAAATGGAAAAGGATGAGTGCTGTCCGAAGGGGAGCGTGCTGAACTGGGGGGGAAGGCGAGCTATAGGCGTTGATGTCATCTATATGGATTTCAGTAAGGCGTTTGACAAAGTCCCCCATGGTAGGCTGGTAGAAAAGGTTAAGGCACATGGGAGACAGGGACAGGTATCTTGATGGATTGAAAACTGGCTAGGCAACAGGAGACAGAGAGTAGTAGTGGAAGGGTCCTTTTCTAGCTGGAGGTCTGTCACCAGTGGTGTGCCGCAGGGCTCAGTACTGGGACCTCTTCTCTTCGTTATATAAATGACTTGGAAGAGGGCGTACGTGGTGTGATCAGCAAGTTTGCAGATGACACCAAGATGGCAGGATTGGCGGATAGCGAGGAGGATTGTCAGGTGACACAGCAGGATATAGATAGGCTGGTATACCGGATTAGGAAGGAGCTGAAGGACACTGAGTGGGAGAGGTTGTTAGCAGGTAAGTTCACGGTTGGCAAGTGGGAGGCTTTCAAGGGCAAACTAAAAATGTTGCAGGAAAGACATATGCCAGTAAAGAGGGAGGATGGGAAAGGTAGGATTAGAGAGCTGTGGATTACAGGGGATATTGAGGACTTGGTCAGGAAGAAGAGAGAGGCATATGTTAGGTCGAAGCAACTGGGAATGGAGAGATCACTGGAGGAATATAGAGAGAGCAGGAGGGAGCTCAAAAGGGGAGTTAGAAGGACGAAAAGGGGGCATGAAATTGCTTTGGCTGATAGGATTAAGGAAAATCCAAAGGCATTTTACTCTTATATTAGGAACAAGAGGGTGGTTAGAGGGAAAATTGGTCCTCTTAGGGACAAAGGAGGGGAGCTATGCATCAAGTCTGAGGGAATGGGGGAGATCCTGAATGAATACTTCGTGTCAGTATTCACGAAGGAGAGGGGCTTGGTGTCTTGTAATGTCTTGGAGGGAGCTGTAGACCAGTGGAAGGAAATATCCATTACGAGGGAGGAAGTGTTAGGGTTTTTAGGTAGCATAAAAACTGATAAAGCTCCGGGGCCTGATGGCATTTATCCCAGGCTGCTTAGGGAGGTGAGAGATGAAATTGCTGGGCCTCTGACACAAATCTTTATCTCTTCTTTGGACACAGGTCAGGTCCCAGAGGACTGGAGGATAGCTAATGTGGTACCGCTGTTTAAAAAGGGCAGTAGGGATAACCCTGGTAATTATAGGCCAGTGAGTTTGACATCGGTGGTAGGAAAGTTGTTGGAAAAAATTCTTAGGGATAGGATGTATCAGCATTTGGAGCGTTGCGATCTGATTAGGGATACGCAGCATGGCTTTGTTCAGGGGAGGTCTTGCCTTACGAATCTGTAGAATTTTTTGAGGAGGTGACAAAAACAGTTGACGATGGACGAGCCGTTGATGTCATCTATATGGATTTCAGTAAGGCGTTTGACAAAGTCCCTCACGGTAGGTTGGTAGAAAAGGTTAAGGCACGTGGGATACAAGGACAGGTATCTAGATGGATTGAAAACTGGCTAGGCAACAGGAGACAGAGAGTAGTAGTAGAAGGGTCCTTTTCTAGCTGGAGGTCTGTCACCAGTGGTGTGCCGCAGGGCTCAGTACTGGGACCTCTTCTCTTCGTAATATACATAAATGACTTGGAAGAGGGCGTACGTGGTGTGATCAGCAAGTTTGCAGATGACACCAAGATGGCAGGATTGGCAGATACCAAGGAGGATTGTCAAGCGACACAGCAGGATATAGATAGGCTGGTATATTGGGCAGATAGATGGCAGATGGAATTTAATCCTGACAAATGCGAGGTGATGCATTTTGGAAGGAATAATGCAGGGAGGAGTTACAGGATAAAAGGTAGACTAATTAAGAGTATAGAAATGCAGAGGGACCTGGGAGTGCAGGTGCACAAGTCTCTGAAGGTGGCAACCCAGGTGGAGAAGGTTGCGAAGAAAGCTTACGGAATGCTAGCCTTTATAGGAAGGGATATAGAGTATAAGAGCTGGCGTCTAATGCTACAGTTGTACAGAACGTTGGTTAGACCGCATTTGGAGTACTGCGTCCAGTTCTGGTCACCTTACTACCGGAAGGACGTGGAGACCCTGGAGAGAGTGCAGAGGAGATTTACCAGGATGTTGCCTGGTATAGAAGGACTGAGTTATGAGGAAAGATTGGGTAAACTGGGACTCTTTTCCTTAGAAAGACAGAGATTAAGGGGGGATCTGATAGAGGTGTATAAAATAATGAAGGGTATAGATACAGTCAACAGTGGCAGGCTTTTTCTAAGATTGGAGACAAATATCACGAAGGGTCACGATCTAAGGGTGAGGGGGGATACTAGAGGGAGGTTTTTCTCACAGACCGTCGTGGGGGTATGGAATGCACTATCAAGTAAGGTGGTGGAGGCAGGCACGTTGGACTTGTTTAAGGTTTACTTAGATAGACACATGAGTGAAACAGGGATGGAGGGTTATAGAAGACGGTTTTAAAAAGGGTCAGAGCCTTGGGACGATACTGGAAATGTAATATTACATGTTAATGTTTTGTCTCTTTTAACAGTCTGATATACCCCACACCCCTCACTGTAACACTCTGATATACCCCACACCCCTCACTGTAACACTCTGATATATCCCACACCCCTCACTGTAACACTCTGATATACCCCACACCCCTCACTGTAACACTCTGATATACCCCACACCCCTCACTGTAACACTCTGATATACCCCACACCCCTCACTGTAACACTCTGATATACCCCACACCCCTCACTGTAACACTCTGATATACCCCACACCCCTCACTGTAACACTCTGATATACCCCACACCCCTCACTGTAACACTGATATATCCCACACCCCTCACTGTAACACTGATATACCCCACACCCCTCACTGTAACACTCTGATATATCCCACACCCCTCACTGTAACACTCTGATATGCCCCACACCCCACGGTCTAACCCTTTGAGAAATATTCTGGGACATTGTTGCACATTTTGCAAGCAGCCCTGGTTTTGTTGTGGGATGCTAGCCTCTCGAAGGCTTGTCCTGAACACCAAGGTCATCACTTCACATCCAATCAGTAACATGTCCAGCTGCCAAATGATTGAACTTACTGTGTAGTTTCCCGTCTGTCTAAGAGTCACACAGCAGAGCAGTTCCCAGCTTGACCCAGCAAACTAAATCTCATGAAATCTCCCCCAACATCGAATGAAATGTCGTAAATAATTCTTTTTTAATGAGATTGGGCATTGCTGCTTCAAACACTCATAAGTCAGGGATAAAACGCTATTTGTACCTGTGTGACTTTGTGGTAAATAAGATTTGCACTTTGGGGGGGGGGGTTAACCCTCTCACCCACCTCTCCCCCATTTACATTCAGACACCGGGCAGCCTGTTCCCCTATCGGAGGGAGGGAGGGGGGATTAACCCTCTCACCCACCTCTCCCCCATTTACACTCAGACACCGGGCAGCCTGTTCCCCTATCGGAGGGAGGGAGGGGGGATTAACCCTCTCACCCACCTCTCCCCCATTTACACTCAGACACCGGGCAGCCTGTTCCCCTATCGGAGGGAGGGGGGATTAACCCTCTCACCCACCTCTCCCCCATTTACATTCAGACACCGGGCAGCCTGTTCCCCTATCGGAGGGAGGGAGGGGGGATTAACCCTCTCACCCACCTCTCCCCCATTTACATTCAGACACCGGGCAGCCTGTTCCCCTATCGGAGGGAGGGAGGGGGGATTAACCCTCTCACCCACCTCTCCCCCATTTACATTCAGGCACCGGGCAGCCTGTTCCCCTATCGGAGGGAGGGAGGGGGGATTAACCCTCTCACCCACCTCTCCCCCATTTACACTCAGACACCGGGCAGCCTGTTCCCCTATCGGAGGGAGGGAGGGGGGATTAACCCTCTCACCCACCTCTCCCCCATTTACACTCAGACACCGGGCAGCCTGTTCCCCTATCGGAGGGAGGGGGGATTAACCCTCTCACCCACCTCTCCCCCATTTACATTCAGACACCGGGCAGCCTGTTCCCCTATCGGAGGGAGGGGGGATTAACCCTCTCACCCACCTCTCCCCCATTTACACTCAGACACCGGGCAGCCTGTTCCCCTATCGGAGGGAGGGGGGATTAACCCCCACGCCCGCCTCTCCCCCATTTACTCTCAGACACCGGGCAGGCTGTTCCCTTATCGCTGGGTGTGGTTTAATGGGGTGGGGGATGGAGAGGCGGAATTACTGCGGTGATGGGTGTACGATTTGCCGTTTCTGCTCTCGAACTGACTGCCGGCTCAGAAGTTGGTCGGCGCACACACGTCCCTTAGGCCGTGAAGATCACAGAGGCAACATCCGATCTGGGGGGCTAAACACGTACGCTCAGTCCCTCTGGCAAAGAGATATTATTTTCAATTCCGCGGCCGTCAACAGATTGGAATTGGAATCACGGCAAAGTAATAGGTTGCCAGGGGCAACGTATCGGAGTATTGGCGCTGAAATGGCTTGATGTAGCCAGGCCTCTGGAGAATACACAGGCAACTAAATTAATCCCAAAGACCCGTGATCTTTACTGATAACATTTCACTGCTTATAGATGTCACCGTTTGCTGCTGGGGGGAGGAATCAAACACCTAAATCATCGGGATCCCAACCCAATGCCCAGGAAAAGATACGTCACTCGAGAACAGGAGGCCATTCAGCCCCTCGAGCCTGTTACACAGGAACAGGAGGAGGCCATTCAGCCCCTCGAGCCTGTTACACAGGAACAGGAGGAGGCCATTCAGCCCCTCGAGCCTGTTACACAGGAACAGGAGGAGGCCATTCAGCCCCTCGAGCCTGTTAACCAGTAACAGGAGGAGGCCATTCAGCCCCTCGAGCCTGTTACACAGGAACAGGAGGAGGCCATCCAGCCCCTCAAGCCTATTAAAAGGAACAAGTCTCTGTATGCCTCAGTTAGATCACACTGGGAATATCCTGTGCAGTTCCAGTCTCTGTTTCCCTCGGTTAGACCACACTGGGAGCACCGTGCACAGTTCCAGTCTCCATATCCCTCAGTTAGACGATACTGCGAGCACTGTGAAGACTTTTGTTCTCCATATAATGGGCCATAACTTGCAAGCTCCAGGGACAGTAACTGAGGGATATTTAAACCGTAGTTGTCTCTGTCTCAAATCAATAGTTAGCTGGAATAGGTTATCCTTTAGTGTCCAAAGATGTGCAGGTTAAGTGGATTGGCCAAGCTAAATTGTCCCTTAATGTCCCAAGCTATGTGGATTTGGGTGATTAGTGGGGTAAATATGCAGGGTGTGGTGCCTGGGTAAGGTGCTCTATCGGAGAGTTGGTGCACTGCAGTGGGCCGAATGGCCCTGTGTGGGGATTCTATGATTCTTTGTACAGACGGACTCCTGAATCCTCATTGGACTTTTCCCCACATTCCCAAATCCCTGGTAACTCACCTCATCCTCCCTGGAAAGGATGTCACCACACCCCCTCCCCCACCAAAGCATTTTGCTCTCAGATTCCTCCGAGGGGGCAACCAAACCATCTCCCCCACCCCACCCCAACTCCCCATGTCACCCGACAAGGCCGTCATCCTGACCTGACCCCTAACTCCCATGAATCCTATCTCCTTACTGGGTGCACTTACCTTCTCCTGAGGCCATCCTTGTTGGGCTGAATCTGAACCTGAGCTACCTGTCTGCTGCCTGAGGCCTTCACAGCAATAGGCCTGGGCTGAGGGGTGGGGCAGGCCCCCCTCTAACTGATGGAGCAGTCACCAGGATTGGTGGGGGGATGGGATGGGCCCCACACTGCCTGCATTCACCCCCCCCATCCCTGGCTCCCAAAATCAGGTGGGGGGACGTGGTGTCCTGAGTGTATTCCTGGGGAAAACCGCACCCATCTGAGCAGGCCCAGCTGTGCTGAGAGAGGCTGAGGTTGAACAGGCGGACACTGCAGTGGGGATGGGGGATACGGTCCGGGAGTGCAGGTGGAGGAAACATTCCCCTTTACTGGATTAAGCTCCGGTTTATAAGAGTAGGAATGTCACAAATGTGAACTGTACAAGAGCGGAGAGGAGGGGCGGGGGGAAGACAACAAGGAGCTCTGGGCACAGTTCTGGTCACCACATCACACGGGGCAGGGGAGCACTGACTGTGCTGGAGAGAGACGGGAGGCAGTGGAGATTGACCGGAATGCTGCCAGGACCTGGAAAACTACACCGAGGAGGAGGAGGAGGTCGGGAAATTTGGGGGTGTGGGGCGGTGGGGGGAGCAATGGCAGAGGCTGAAGATAGGGAGGGTAGGAGGATTGGGAGGGAGGTGAGGGAGGGACAGAGACAGAGAGAGAGACAGAGAGAGACAGACAGAGAGAGAGAGAGAGACAGATCAAGACAGAGAGACAGCGGGAGAAAGTTTTGTTCAGCTAGCTGTTGCCGTTGCTGTGTGAGTATCTCTGAGCTGGTCACAGTTGATGGAGTGCCATGCATGAAGGGCTCCAGTTTTCACACTTGGACTTCAGTGTCTGCTCACTGTCGAACCACAAACTGAATCTACTCCATCACCCCTGATATCGCATGTGTTTCCCTCACACTGACATCCTCCCAGGATCCATCCGTACAAATCAGCTCCCCAAACAAACAGCTTATCCATCATTAACATCCTGTCTCTCTGTCTCACAATCCCACTCTCTCTCTGTCTCACAATCCCACCCCTCTCTCTCTCTGTCTCACAATCCCACCCTCTCTCTGTCTCACAATCCCACCCCTCTCTCTCTGTCTCACAATCCCACCCCCTCTCTCTCTGTCTCACAATCCCACCCTCTCTCTGTCTCACAATCCCACCCCTCTCTCTCTCTGTCTCACAATCCCACCCTCTCTCTGTCTCACAATCCCACCCCTCTCTCTCTGTCTCACAATCCCACCCCCTCTCTCTCTGTCTCACAATCCCACCCCCTCTCTCTCTGTCTCACAATCCCACCCCCTCTCTCTCTGTCTCACAATCCCACCCCCTCTCTCTCTGTCTCACAATCCCACCCCCTCTCTCTCTGTCTCACAATCCCACCCTCTCTCTGTCTCACAATCCCACCCCTCTCTCTCTCTCTCATAATCCCACCCCTCTCTCTCTCTGTCTCACAATCCCACCCTCTCTCTGTCTCACAATCCCACCCCTCTCTCTCTGTCTCACAATCCCACCCCCTCTCTCTCTGTCTCACAATCCCACCCCCTCTCTCTCTGTCTCACAATCCCACCCCCTCTCTCTCTGTCTCACAATCCCACCCCCTCTCTCTCTGTCTCACAATCCCACCCTCTCTCTGTCTCACAATCCCACCCCTCTCTCTCTCTGTCTCACAATCCCACCCTCTCTCTGTCTCACAATCCCACCCCTCTCTCTCTGTCTCACAATCCCACCCCCTCTCTCTCTGTCTCACAATCCCACCCCCTCTCTCTCTGTCTCACAATCCCACCCCCTCTCTCTCTGTCTCACAATCCCACCCCCTCTCTCTCTGTCTCACAATCCCACCCCCTCTCTCTCTGTCTCACAATCCCACCCCCTCTCTCTCTGTCTCACAATCCCACCCCCTCTCTCTCTGTCTCACAATCCCACCCTCTCTCTCTCTGTCTCACAATCCCACCCCCTCTCTCTCTGTCTCACAATCCCACCCCCTCTCTCTGTCTCACAATCCCACCCCCCTCTCTCTGTCTCACAATCCCACCCTCTCTCTCTCTGTCTCACAATCCCACCCCCTCTCTCTCTGTCTCACAATCCCACCCCCTCTCTCTCTGTCTCACAATCCCACCCTCTCTCTCTGTCTCACAATCCCACCCTCTCTCTCTCTGTCTCACAATCCCACCCTCTCTCTCTCTGTCTCACAATCCCACCCTCTCTCTCTCTGTCTCACAATCCCACCCTCTCTCTCTCTGTCTCACAATCCCACCCTCTCTCTCTCTGTCTCACAATCCCACCCTCTCTCTGTCTGTCTCACAATCCCACCCTCTCTCTCTGTCTCACAATCCCACCCTCTCTCTCTCTGTCTCACAATCCCACCCTCTCTCTCTCTGTCTCATAATCCCACCCTCTCTCTCTCTGTCTCACAATCCCACCCTCTCTCTCTCTGTCTCACAATCCCACCCTCTCTCTCTCTGTCTCATAATCCCACCCTCTCTCTCTCTGTCTCACAATCCCACCCTCTCTCTCTCTGTCTCACAATCCCACCCTCTCTCTCTCTGTCTCACAATCCCACCCTTGACGCCAAGATTGGTGGAACGGCAAATTGTGCGGAGGGTGTGGAAAGTCTGCAGAAGGATCTAGATAGGCTGGGCGAATGGGCCAGGAAATGGCAAATGGAATTTAATGTTGGCAAGTGTGAGGTGGTCCACTTTGGTAGGAATAATGGTAGGAAGGATTGTTACTTACTTGGCGAAAAACTGCAGCAGGCGACGGTGCAGAGGGACCTCGGGGTCCTTGTGCATGAGTCGCAAAAACCCAGCTTGCAGGTGCAGCAGGTGGTCAGGAAGGCGAATGGGATGCTGGCCTTCATAGCGAGGGGGATTGAATATAAAAGTAGGGAGGTCTTGCTGCGGCTGTACAGGGCATTGGTGAGGCCGCAGCTGGAGTACTGTGTGCAGTTTTGGTCGCCGTACTTACGCAAGGATATTTTGGCCTTGGAGGGAGTGCAGAGGAGGTTTACTAGGCTGATGCCGGAGTTGAGGGGGTTGAGCTATGAGGAGAGGCTGAATAAACTAGGCTTTACTCATTAGAGTTTAGAAGAATGAGGGGAGATCTCATTGAGACATATAAGATGATGAATGGGATGGATAGGATAGAGGTGGAGAGACTCTTCCTGCTCAGAAAGGACAGTAGGACTAGGGGGCACAGCCTCAAGATAAAGGGGGGGCGGTTTAGAACGGAGTTGAGGAAGAACTTCTTCACTCAAAGGGTGGTGAATCTCTGGAATTCTCTGCCCATTGAAGTGGTGGAGGCTACCTTGCTAAATATTTTTAAGACGCGGGTTGATGGGTTTTTGATAAGAGAGGGGATTAAGGGTTATGGGGAGAGGGCGGGAA
Organism: Carcharhinus amblyrhynchos; assembly: GCF_965287045.1. Taxonomy (NCBI): domain Eukaryota; kingdom Metazoa; phylum Chordata; class Chondrichthyes; order Carcharhiniformes; family Carcharhinidae; genus Carcharhinus; species Carcharhinus amblyrhynchos. The sequence goes on from NW_027650404.1 coordinate 44,847, forward strand.
TGTGGAATTGATCCACAACAGATCAGCCATGATCTTATTGAATGGTGGGGCAGGCTCGAAGGGCTAGATGGCCTACTCCGGCTCCTATTTCTTGTGTTCTTATGTTCTCTCTGTCTCACAATCCCACCCTCTCTCTCTCAGTCTCACAATCCCACCCTCTCTCTCTGTCTCACAATCCCACCCCCTCTCTCTCTGTCTCACAATCCCACCCTCCCTGTGTCTCACAATCCCACCCCCTCTCTCTCTGTCTCACAATCCCACCCTCCCCTCTCTCCCTCAGACTCACAATCCCACCCTCTCTCTCTGTCTCACAATCCCACTCTTTCTCTGTCTCACAATCGCAACCCCTCTCTCTCTCCCTCTGTCTCATTCTCTCAATCCTACCCCCTCTCTCTCTCCCTCTGTCTCAGACTTTCAATCTCACCATCCTTCTCTCTCTCTGTCTCATTCTCTCAATCCTACTCTCTGTCACTCTCTCTGTCTCATTTTCTCAATCACTCCCTCTCTCTCTCACTCTCTCTTCTTCCCTCTGTCTGTTTCATTCTCTCAATCCCCCACTCTCTCGCTCTTTCTCTCTCTGTCTCATTCTCTCAATCCCACCCTCTCTGTCTGTTTCATTCTTTCAATCACACTCTCGCTCTTTCTCCCTCTGCCTCATTCTCTCAATCTCTCTTTGTCTCATTCTCTCAATCCAACCCCCTCTCTCTGTCTCATTCTCTCAATCCCACTGTCTCTCTCTTGGTCTCATTCTCTCAATCCCACTGTCTCTCTCTTGGTCTCATTCTCTCAATGTCTCATTATCCCAGTACAATGCCGGCATATCCACATCATTCTCTCAATCCAACCCTCTCTCTCTGTCTCATTCTCTCAATCCCACTGTCTCTCTCTTGGTCTCATTCTCTCAATGTCTCATTACCCCAGTCCAATGCTGGCATATCCACATCATTCTCTCAATCCAACCCTCTCTCTCTCTCTGTCTCATTCTCACAATCCCATCCTCTCTGTCTCACTCTCTCTTCCTCCCTGTCTGTTTCATTCTCTCAATCACACTCCCTTTCGCTCTCTCTCTGTCTCATTCTCTCAATCCCATTCTCTCTCTCTCTCTCCTTCTCTGTCTCAATCTCACAATCACATTGTCTCTCTCTCTCCCTGTCTCATTCTCTCAAACCCACCCCACTCTCTCTGTCTCATTCTCACAACCCCACTGTCTCTCTCCGTCTGTCTCGTTCTCTCAATCCCACTCTCTCTCTCATTCTCTCAATCCCATCCTCTCCCTCCCTCTGTCTCATTCTCTCAATCCCACTCTCTTTCTCTGTCTCATTCTCTCAATCCCACCCTCTCTCCGTCTCATTCTCTCAATCCCACGCTCTCTCTCTCTGTCCCATTCTCTCAATCCCACCCTCTCTCTATCTCTCACTCTATCTGTCTTTCTCTCTCTGTGTCTGCCTCTCTCTCTCTCTCCCTCTGTCATATTCTCTCAATTCCACCCACTCACTCTCTCTCCCACTATATGTCTCATTGTTTCAATCCCACTCTCTCTCTCTCTCTCCCCCCCATTCCCTCCATCAATGTTCCTTCTCACTGTCTCCAGTCTCTCTGTCTAAGAATCCCATCGTCTATCCCACTCAATTGTCTCATTGATACTCTCTCTCACACTCTCTCTCCCCGTCTTTATATCTCTCATTCTCTGTCAACCTGGAGTATGGAGCTCAAATCCTAGAGAATATACATCTACCCGCAACCGTGCTGCACTCCCTCAGTACTGGCACCGGGGGGAGTGTCGGTCTGGATTATGGAGCTCAAATCCTAGAGTATATACATCTACCTCCAACAGTGCAGCACTCCCTCAGTACTGGCACCGGGGGGAGTGTTGGCCTGGAGTATGGAGCTCAAATCCTAGAGAATATACATCTACCCCCGACAGTGCAGCACTCCCTCAGTACTGGCACCGGGGGAGTGTCAGCCTGGATTATGGAGCTTTGGGGAATTGTCTCTTTAACCGATTGGATCTGTGAATTGTAAGTAATTAAGATGATTCGGTTTCTAAAATTGTTGTCTCTAAATCACATCAGTGTAACTGCTTCCATCTGTCTTCGGTGAGCGATGGGGAGAATTAACAGGGCACAGGGTCAGTTAAGCAGATTCCCTCTAATTACAGAGTGATCTAACTGCCAGATTTACATGGAACACCCATCATTCGCACATCCTCTTCTCCCAAGGCAGGAACAACATGTAGGGAACTGAGCAACTGGAGAGACAGTAAGGGATCGAGACAGAGAGAGAGAGACAGAGAGAGAGAGACAGAGAGAGAGAGACAGAGAGAGAGACAGAGAGAGAGACAGAGAGAGAGACAAACAGAGAGAGACAGACAGAGAGAGAGAGAGACAGAGACAGAGAGAGAGAAAGGGAGACGCAAAAGAAACAGAATTCACAGAGTTATTGAGACAGTGAGGATGACAGAGATAGAGAGGGGGCAGAGGGAGAAAAGGTGGTGGGAGTGTAAGGGGCAGAAGAGGACCCGGGGGGGGGGGGGGGGGGCGGGGGCGCAGAGGGGGAGGGGGCAGAGGGGGACGGGGGGGGGGGGACGGGGGGGTGCGGAGGGGGACGGGGGGTGCGGAGGGGGACGGGGGGTGCGGAGGGGGGACGGGGGGGGCGGAGGGGGACGGGGGGGGCGGAGGGGGACGGGGGGGGCGGAGGGGGACGGGGGGGGCGGAGGGGGACGGGGGGGCGGAGGGGGACGGGGGGGCGGAGGGGGACGGGGGGGGCGGAGGGGGACGGGGGGGGCGGAGGGGACGGGGGGGCGGAGGGGGACGGGGGGGGCGGAGGGGGACGGGGGGCGGAGGGGGACGGGGGGCGGAGGGGGACGGGGGGGCGGAGGGGGACGGGGGGGGCGGAGGGGGACGGGGGGGCGGAGGGGGACGGGGGGGGCGGAGGGGGACGGGGGGGCAGAGGGGGACGGGGGGCAGAGGGGGACGGGGGGGGCAGAGGGGGACGGGGGGGGCAGAGGGGACGGGGGGGGCAGAGGGGGACGGGGGGGGCAGAGGGGGACGAGAGACACAGTGAAGGAGAGACAGAGAGGGATACAGGGAAGGAGAGACAGAGAGGGAGACAGTCAGACACAGGGACAGAGAGAGAAAGAGTGAGAGAGAAAGAGCGAGAGAGAGATAAAGAGAGAGAGAGAGAAAGAGCAAGACAGAGAGAGAGAGAGACAGAAATAAACAGATAGAGACAGAGAGGCAGGGACAGAGAGAAATAGAGAGAGAGAGAAGAGACAGAGACAGACAGACTTGGAGGCAAAGAGCAATGGGAGTGACAAGGGCAGAGATCTGGGAGGGTGGTAGGAGGTTACAGAGATAGGGAGGGAGGGACGGATTTGAACAGGAAGATGGGAACTGTAGGGGCTGAAGGAGGTTACAGAGATAGGGAGGGAGGGAGCCAGGGAGGGATTTGAACAGGAGGATGAGAATTCTAGGGGCTGGAGGAGGTTACAGAGATAGGGAGGGAGGGGGTGAGGGAGGGATTTAAACAGGAGAATGAGAATTGTAGGGGCTGGAGAAATTAAAGCGATGAAGTCAGAGGTTTACAGCATGGAAACAGGCCCTTCGGCCCAACTTGTCCATGCCAACCTTTTTTTAAACTCCTAAACTAATCCCAATTGCCCACATTTAGCCATATCCCTCTGTACCCATCTTACCCATGTCACTGTCTAAATTCTTTTTAAAAGACAAAGTTTACCCACCTCTACTACTGCCTCTGACAGCCTGTTCCAGACACTCACCACCCTCTGTTTGAAAAAATTGCCCCTCTTGGACATTTTTGTATCTCTCCCCTCTCACCTTAAACCTATACCCTCTAGTTTTAGACTCTCCTACCTTTGGAAAAGATATTGACTATCTCGCTGATCTGTGTCCCTCATTATTTTATAGACCTCTATAAGATCACCCCTCAGCCTCCTACGCTCCAGAGAAAAAAGTCCCAGTCTATCCAGCCTCTCCTTATAACTCAATCCATCAAGTCCCGGTAGCATCCTAGTAAATCTTTTCTGCTCTCTTTCTAGTTTAATAACATCCTTTCTATAATAGGGTGACCAGAATTGTACACAGTATTCCAAGTGTGGCCTTACCAATGTCTTGTACAACTTCAACAAGACATCCCAACTCCTGTATTCAATGTTCTGACCAATGAAACCAAGCATGCCGAATGCCTTCTTCACCACTCTGTCCACCTGTGACTCCACTTTCAAGGAGCTTTGAACATGTACCCCTAGATCTCTTTGTTCTGTAACTCTCCCCAACGACCATTAACTGAGTAAGTCCTGCCCTGGTTCAATCTACCAAAATGCATCACCTCACATTTATCTAAATTAAACTCCATCTGCCATTCGTCAGCCCACTGGCCCAGTTGATTAAGATCCCGTTGCAATTGGAGATAACTTTCTTCACTGTCCACTCTGCCACCAATCTTGGTGTCATCTGCAAACTTACTAGCCATGCTTCCTATATTCTCATCCAAATCATTAATGTAAATGACAAATAACAGTGGGCCCAGCACTGATCCCTGAGGCACACCACTGGTCACAGGCCTCCAGTTTGAAAAACAACTCTCTACAACCACCCTCTGGCTTCTGTTAAGAAGCCAATTTTGTATCCATTTAGATACCTCACCCTGGATCCTGTGAGATTTAACCTTACGCAACAACCTACCATGCGGTACTTGTTAAAGGCCTTGCTAAAGTCCATGTAGACAACATCAACTGCACTGCCCTCATCTACCTTCTTGGTTACCCCTTCAAAAAACTCAATCAAATTTGTGAGACATGATTTTCCACTCACAAAGCCATGCTGACTGTCCCTAATCAGTCCTTGTGTCTCTAAATATCTGTAGATCCTGTCTCTCAGAATACCCTCCTACAATTTTCTCTTACCATTTTGTCCTTTTTTAATTAAAGAAAATAGGGGCGGCATGGTGGCACAGTGGTTAGCTGTGAGGCTGCTGCCTCACAGCGCCAGGGACCCAGGTTCAATTCCCGGCTTGGGTCACTGTCTGTGTGGAGTCTGCATGTTCTCCCCGTGTCTGCGTGGGTTTCCTCCGGGTGCTCCAGTTTCCTCCCATATTCTGAAAGATGTGCGGGTTAGATTGATTGACCATGCTAAATTGATCCTAGTGTCAGGGGAATTAGCAGGGTAAATGCATGGGGTTATGAGAATAGGGCCTGGATGGGATTATGGTCGGTGCAGACTCAGTGGGCTGAATGGCCTCCTTCTGCACTGTAAGGATTGTATGATTTCTATGACGAACATACCCACCACAGATGTGAGGCTCACTGGCCTGTAGTTCCCAGGCTTTTCCCTGCAGCCCTTTTTAAACAAAGACACAACATTTGTCACTCTCCAATCTTCAGGCACCTCACATAAGAACATAAGAAATAGGAGCAGGAGTAGGCCATCTAGCCCCTCGAGTCTGCCCCGCCATTCAATAAGATCATGGCTGATCTGTCGTGGCTCAGTTCCACTTTCCTGCCCTCTCCCCATAACCCTTAATCCCCTCGCTTATCAAAACCCATCAACCCGCGTCTTAAAAATATTTAGCGAGGCAGCCTCCACCACTTCAACAGGCAGAGAATTCCAGAGATTCACCACCCTTTGAGTGAAGAAGTTCCTCCTCAACTCCGTTCTAAACCGCCCCCCCTTTATCTTGCGGCTGTGCCCCCTAGTCCTACTGTCCTTTCTGAGCGGGAAGAGCCTCTCCACCTCTATCCTATCCATCCCATTCATCATCTTATATGTCTCAATGAGATCTCCCCTCATTCTTCTAAACTCTAACGAGTACAAGCCTAGTTTATTCAGCCTCTCCTCATAGCTCAATCCCCTCAACTCTGGTATCAGCCTGGTAAACCTCCTCTGCACCCCCTCCAAGGCCAAAATATCCTTGCGTAAGTACGGCGCCCAAAACTGCACACAGTACTCCAGCTGTGGCCTCACCAATGCCCTATACAGCTGCAGCAAGACCTCCCTACTTTTATATTCAATCCCCCTCGCTATGAAGGCCAGCATCCCATTCGCCTTTCTGACCACCTGCTGCACCTGCAGGCTGGGTTTTTGCGACTCATGCACAAGGACCCCGAGGTCCCTCTGCACTGTCGCCTGCTGCAGTTTTTCGCCACGTAAGTAACAATCCTTCCTACCATTATTCCTACCAAAGTGGACCACCTCGCACTTGCCAACATTAAATTCCATTTGCCATTTCCTGGCCCATTCGCCCAGCCTATCTAGATCCTTCTGCAGACTCTCCACAACCTCCGCGCAATTTGCCGTTCCACCAATCTTGGTGTCATCAGCAAATTTCGACACCCTACACTCGGTTCCCTCCTCCAGATCATCTATATAAATGGTAAAAAGCTGAGGCCCCAGCACCGACCCCTGGGGCACTCCACTAGTCACCAACCGCCAATCCGAATAGCACCCATTGACCCCCACTCTCTGCCTCCTATTTGACAACCAATCCTCTATCCACGCTAACACCCTACCCCCAACTCCATGCCCCCTTACCTTCTGCAATAACCTCTTGTGAGGTACCCTGTCAAATGTCTTCTGAAAATCAAGAAAGACCACATCCACCGGCTCTCCTCTATCCACCACCCTAGACACATCCTCATAGAACTCCAATAAATTTGTCAGACACGACTTCCCCTTAACAAAACCGTGCTGCATTTGCTCTATCAAGCAATTCCCTCAAGATGCCTCGCTATTTCCTCCTTGATGACGGATTCTAACATTTTACCTACAACAGATGTTAAACTAACCGGCTTATAATTCCCTGCCTTTTGCCTGGCACCCTTCTTAAACAACGGCGTAACATTAGCCGTTATCACCCGTGACTATCGATGATTCAAGTATCTCTGCTAGGGGACCCGCAATTTCCTCCCTAGCTTCCCACAGTGTCCTGGGATACACTTCATCAGGTCCCGGGGATTTATCTACCTTGATGCACTTTAAGACTTCCAGCACCTCCTTCTCTGTAATACATACACTCCTCAAGACATCACTATTTATTTCCCCAAGTTCCCTAACATCCATGCTTTTCTTAACAGTAAATACTGATGAGAAATATTTATTTAGGATCTCACCCATCTCTTGTGGATCCACACACAGATGACCTTGTTAATCCTTAAGAGGCCCGACTCTCTCCCTTGTTACTCTTTTGCCCTTTATGTATTTGTAGAAACTCTTTGGATTCTCCTTTGCCTTATCTGCCAAAACAATCTCATGTCCCCTTTTTGCCCTCCTGATTTCTCTCTAAACTCTACTCCTACCCCCTCTATACCCTTCAAGGGATTCACTTGATCCCAGTTGCCTGTGCATGTCATGTGCCTCTTTCTTCTTCTTGACCCGGGCCTCAATATCCCAAGTCATCCAGGGTTCCCTACTTCTACCAGCCTTGGTTTATCCTGAACCCTGATTAACACACTTTTGAAAGCCTCCCACTTACTAGCCGTCCCTTTGCCTTCCCACAGCCTCCCCCAATTAACTTTGCAAAGTTTCTGTCTGATACCATCAAAATTGGCCTTGCCCCAATTTAGAATTTTGACATTTGGGCCAGACCTATCATTCTCCATAGCTACCTTAAAACTAACGGAATTGTTGTCACTGGTCCCAAAGTGATTCCTCACTAACACTTCTGTCACCTGCCCTTCCTTATTTCCCAAGAGGAGGTCAAGTTTTGCCCCCTCTCTAGTTGGGCCATCCACATACTGAATGAGAAATTCCTCCTGAATACACTCAACAAATTTCTCTCCATCCAAACCTCTAATACTATGGCTGTCCCAGTCAATGTTGGGGAAGTTAAAATCCCTGACTATTACCACTCTATTTTCTTGGAGCTATCTGTAATCTCCTTACATATTTCCTCCTCAATTTCCTGCTGACTATTTGACAACCTATTTGCCCTTTCTTATTTCTCAGTTCTACCCATACTAGGCTCAGTGGCCGAACCCTCGGATATATCCCCTTCTCAGTACAGCCGTGAAGTTTTCCCTAATCAAAAGTGCAACTCCCCCTCCTCTCTTACCTCCTGTTCTGTCTTTCTGATAGCATCTGTACCCTGGAACATTGAGCTGCCGGTCCTGTTCCTCCCTTGGCCATGTTTCAATAATTGCTATAATATCCCAGTCCCATGTACCCATCCATACCCTGAGTTCATCTGCCTCGCCCATCAGGCCTCTTGCATGGAAATAAATGCAGTTTAATCTGGACTTCCCTTGCTCTCTGTCCTGCTTCTGTCTGATCTGTCTGGTACTCAGATTACTGTCACTGCCTTTACTATTTAATCTGCTCTCTTTAACTTCTATTCTGTCCTCAATCTTCTCTTCTGTCTCCATACTGCTTTGGGTGCTACCCCTCTACTAAACTAGTTTAAACCCTCCCGTGTGGCTCCAGCGAATCTCCCCACCGGGATGTTAATCCCCCTCCAGTTCATGTGTAACCACTCCCTCTTGAACAGGTTAGCCCTTCCCCAGAAGAGATCCCAATGATCCACAAATCTAAATCCCTGCCCCCTGCACCAGCTCTCAAGCCACACATTCATCTGCCTCATCCTCCTATTCCTACTCTCACTAGCACGAAGCACGGCAGCAGTTCAGAAATTGCTACCTTCGAGGTCCTGCACATTAGCCTTCTGCCTAACTCCCTATATTCACCTTCAGGACCTCATCCCTTTTCCTACCTATGTGATTGGTACCAACATGTACAATGACCTCTGGCTGCTCTCCCTCCCCCTTAAGAATCTCCTGCAGCTGCTCAGAGCTGTCCTTGACTTTGGCACCAGGAATATAGAGAGGGAAGTATCCAGATCACCAACAATCTGTCCTGGTCCCTCCAGGCCGCGCTATAGTTAAGTAAGCCCAAAGCCCACCAATACCTCTACTTTCTCAGGCTACGGAGATGCTGGTGTTGGACTGGGATGGACAGATGAAAGGTCGTACTACACCAGCTTATAGTCCAACAAGTTTAACTGAAATCAAACACTTTCGGAGCGCTGCTCCCTTGACAGGTGAAGATTACTTTCTCAGAAGACCAAGGAAATTTGGCATGTCCACGATGACACCAACTTTTACAGATGCACCAAAGAAACATTCTTTCTGGTTGAATCACAGCTTGGTATGGGCTCCTGCTCTGGCCAACATTGCAAGAAACTACAAAAGGTCGTGAACGTAGCCCAATCAATCACGCAAACCAGCCTCCCATCCACTGACTCTGTCTACACTTCCTGCTGCCTCGGAAAAGCAGCCAGCAAAATTAAGGACCCCACACACCCCGGACATTCTCTCTTCCACTTTCTTCCGTCGGGAAAAAGACACAAAATTCTGAGGTCACGTACTGACCGACTCAAGAACAGCTTCTTCCCTGCTGCTGTCAGATTTCTGAATGGACCTACCTCGCATTAAGTTGATCTTTCTCTACACCCTAGCTATAACTGTAACACTGCATTCTGCACCGTCTCCCTTCCTTCTCTATGAATGGTATGCTTTGTCTATATCTTACACAAGAAACAATACTTTTCACTGTATGTTAATACATGTGACAATAATAAACCAAACCAAATAAAACAGAAGGATCAAGGGAGGGATTTTAACAGGAGGATGAGAATTGTAGGGGCTGGAGGAGGTTACAGAGATAGGGAGGGAGGGACCAAGCGATAGATTTGAACAGGAGGGTGAGAATTGTAAGGGCTGGTGGAGGTTACAGAGATAGGGTGGGGAGCGAGGGAAGAGGCTGAACGGGAAGCCATGTTCAAGGGGTGTATCTGAGATGGAGTGATGAATATCCCTGATCTCTCTGACAGCAGTGAGTTAAACCCGATGAGATCCCCTGTGGCCCTCGTTAATTCCAGGAATGATTAACCACTTTTGACATACTTTCCCCAAACCATTATTGGCGATTACACATATTATTCCTGTAAATTATTAATTCCAGTCCTGGTGCATGGAAACCTGTGTTAATTAGCACCAGCTCAATGTTCTGGAATTCACTCCCGAACCCACTCCTCTCTGCTCTTTATCTCTCCCTGTCTACCTCTCCCTATTTGTCTATTTCTCTCTATCTGCTTCTTCCTCTCTCTTTCTCTCTCCCCGTGTCTCTCACTCCCTTTTAGGCATTCCGTGAACTCTTTGAAAGTGCAGCACTCCCTCAGCACTGACCCTCTGACAGTGCGGCGCTCCCTCAGCACTGACCCTCTGACAGTGCGGCACTCCTCAGTACTGATCCTGACAGTGCGGCACTCCCTCAGACTGACCCTCTGACAGTGCTGCACTCCCTCAGCACTGACCCTCTGACAGTGTGGCACTCCCTCAGCACTGACCCTCTGACAGTGCAGCACACCCTCAGTAGTGACCCTCTGACATTGCGGCACTCCCTCAGTACAGACCCCCTGACAGTGCGGCACTCCCTCAGTACAGACCCCCTGACACTGCGGCACTCCCTCAGCACTGACCCTCTGACAATGTGGTAATCCCTCAGTACTCAACTCTCCATCCTCTCTCCGTGTCAGGGAGATATCTGTGCCTGACTGGTGTCTCTCAGTCCCCTCTCTCTCTCAGGGAGATATCTGTACACTGACTGGTGTCTCTCAGTCCCTTCTCTCTCTCAGGGAAAAATCTCTACACTGGCTGGTGTGTCAGTCCCCTCTCTGTCTCCGGGGGATATCTGTACACTGACTAGTGTCTCTCAGTCCCTACTCTCTCAGGGAGATATCTGTACACTGACTGGTGTCTCTCAGGCCCCTCTCTCTCAGGGAGATATCTGTACACTGACTGGTGTCTCTCAGTCTCCTCTCTCTCTCAGGGAGATATCTGGACACTGACTGGTGTCTCTCAGTCTCCTCTCTCTCTGGGAGATATCTGTACACTGACTGGTGTCTCTCAGTCTCCTCTCTCTCTGGGAGATATCTGTACACTGACTGGTGTCTCTCAGTCCTCTCTCTCTCAGGGAGATATCTGTACACTGACTGGTGTCTCTCAGTCTCCTCTCTCTCTGGGAGATATCTGTACACTGACCGGTGTCTCTCAGTCCTCTCTCTCTCAGAGAGGTATCTGTACACTGACTGGTGTCTCAAATTTAATTGGAAGTGGATAACTGAGGGGAAGGTTTGTAATTTCTCTGCTGGGACCAGTTGCTCACATGATGTCTGTCTTTCCAATTTGGATCAGGTTCTGTTGTTGTGAGCACGAGCTCAAATCTTTACAGTCCTGATGTGGCTGGCTGGTCCTGTTGTCAGGGCAACGCTTCAGTCCACGCACGTGTCTCCATCTGAGCGATTAAAAACTGAGCGCGGCCCCGTCCCCGCTCCCACCCTTCTCATGGAGCTGTACATGTTGGAAGGTGTTCCCTTACATAAGAACATAAGAACATAAGAAATAGGAGCAGGAGTAGGCCATCTAGCCCTTCGAGCCTGCCCCGCCATTCAATAAGATCATGGCTGATCTGTCGTGGCTCAGTTCCACTTTCCCGCCCTCTCCCCATAACCCTTAATCCCCTCTCTTATCAAAAACCCATCAACCCGCTTCTTAAAAATATTTAGCGAGGCAGCCTCCACCACTTCAACGGGCAGAGAATTCCAGAGATTCACCACCCTTTGAGTGAAGAAGTTCCTCCTCAACTCCGTTCTAAACCGCCTCCCCTTTATCTTGAGGCTGTGCCCCCTAGTCCTACTGTCTTTTTTGAGCGGGAAGAGTCTCTCCACCTCTATCCTATCCATCCCATTCATCATCTTATACGTCTCAATGAGATCTCCCCTCATTCTTCTAAACTCTAACGAGTACAAGCCTAGTTTATTCAGCCTCTCCTCATAGCTCAATCCCCTCAACTCCGGTATCAGCCTAGTAAACCTCCTCTGCACTCCCTCCAGGGCCAAAATATCCTTGCGCAGGTGCGGCGCCCAAAACTGCACACAGTACTCCAGCTGCGGCCTCACCAATGCCCTATACAATGCCTTACGGGGACTATCCGGCTGACACTCACACCCCCTCAGTTAGGAACAGCTGAAGATGCTCTCCGTTTCTTTCAGTCCTCGCCGAGGCAGGCAGTTTGGGATTATGCAGCTTGAGGGTGACACAGGCGTCAGGGTTGTGGGGGTGCCAGTCTCCAGCAGCAGGGCACAGGCATCCCAGCCAGCTGGGCAGTTAGGTGGCAGGCACAGATTAACATGGACAAATGTGGGGTCACCTTCCTGACCATCGGGAAGGCCGTTAGTTCAGATTTTGGGCTGGGACTGATTCTGGTTCAGGTTGGAGCTTGAGGCTTGGGGTTCGAACTCATGGTTCGAGTTTTGGTTCACGTTTAGATTTAGGAGTTACAGTTAGCATTGGTGTCAGGGTGAGGGGTTAGTGTCAGGGTGAGGGGTTGGGGGTCAGGGTGAGGGGTTGGGGTCAAAAAAGAAAGAACAGCACAGGAAACAGGCCCTTCGGCCCTCCAAGCCTGTGTTGCTCATTGGTCCAACGAGACCATTCATTTGTCTCCCTCCATTCCCAGTCTGCTCATGTGACTATCCAGGTAAGTCTTAAACGACCCCAGTGTGTCCGCCTCCACCACCCTACTTGGCAGTGCATTCCAGGCCCCCCCCCACCCTCTGTGTAAAATACGTCCCTCTGATATCGGCGTTATACCTCAACCACCCCCCACCCCCCCCAACCTTGAACCTGTGACCCCTCGTGATCGTCACCTCCAACCTGGGAAAAAGCTTCCCACTGTTCACCCTATCTATACCCTTCATCATTTTATACACCTCTATTAGGTCTCCCCTCAATCTCCGTCTTTCTAGTGAGAACAACCCCAGTTTACCCAATCTCTCCTCATAGCCAAGACCCTCCATACCAGGCAACATCCTGGTAAACCTTCTCTGTACTCTCTCCAAAGCCTCATGTCCTTCTGGTAGTGTGGGTGACCAGAACTGGACGCAGTTCTCCAAACGTGGCCTAACCAGCGTTCTATACAGCTGTAACATCAGACTCCAGCTTTTATACTCTATACCCCGTCCTATAAAGGCAAACATGCCATATGCCTTCTTCACCACCTTCTCCACCTGTGCTGCCACCTTTAAGGATCTGTGGACTTGCACACCCAGATCCCTCTGTGTGTCTATACTCCTGATAGTTCTGCCATTTATTGTATAGCTCCCCCCTACATTAGTTCTTCCAAAATGCATCACCTCGTATTTATCTGGATTAAATTCCATCTGCCATTTCTCCGCCCAATTTTCCAGCCTATCAATATCCTGCTGTATTCTCCGACAATGTTCATCGCTATCCGCAAGTCCAGCCATCTTCGTGTCATCCGCAAACTTGCTGATCACACCAGTTACACCTTCCTCCAGATCATTTATATATATCACAAATGGCAGAGGTCCCAGTACAGAGCCCTGCGGAACGAGGGGCATGCACATGGTGGGTCGTGCGTGGGCTGCTCTTGGAGGTTTCGAGAGTGGCCTAGTACTTCGTGTCGTTGTGTATGCTTAATCCTGGACCAGCAGACGGGCACAACAACAGCTCAGTGACTAGCACTGCTAGCTGTGCAGATACATGGATTTGGGCCTGTGTCTGTGGGAGTTTGCGCATTCTCCCTGTGGTTGCGTGGGTTTCCTCCGGGCACTCCGGTTTCCTCCCACACCCCAAAGATGTGCTCTTAGGCTGATTGGTGTACCAAATTGACACTATTCTCCCCTGAATCTGGCTACATTAGGGGTTCCACTCACATACACACAGGGCAGGGTAGGTGTAGGAAAATGCTGTGTTGAAGGGGTGGCACGGGCTCGTTGGGCCAAAGGGCCTGTTTCCCGTGCTGGGTTGTTCTTTGTTAACACCACTAGTCACAGACCTCCAGCAGGAAAAAGACCCTTCGACTGCTACCCTCTGTCTTCTGTGATCAAGCCAGTCCTCTACCCATCTAGCCATCTCTCCTTGTACCCCATGAGCCTTAACCTTCTTAACCAACCTGCCATGAGGGACTTTGTCAAACGCCTTACTGAAATCCATATAGACGACATCCACGGCCCTTCCTTCATCAACTGTTTTTGTCATCTCCTCAAAAAAACTCCACCAAATTTGTGAGGCACGACCTCCCTCTTACAAAGCCATGCTGTCTGTCACTAATGAGATTGTTCTGTTCTAAATGAGCATACATCCTATCTCTAAGAATCCTCTCCAACAACTTCCCTACCACGGACATCAAGCTCACTGGCCTATAATTACCCGGGTTATCCCTGCTACCCTTTTTAAATAACGGGACCACACTCGCTATCCTCCAATCCTCAGGGACCTCACCTGTGTCCAGTGAAGAGACAAAGATTTCCTTCAGTGGCCCAGCAATTTCACCTCTCGTCTCCCTGAGCAGTCTCGGATAGACTCGTGTCTCCCTGAGCAGTCTCAGATAGACCCGTGTCTCCCTGAGCAGTCTTGGATAGACCCGTGTCTCCCTGAGCAGTCTAGGATAGACTGGGTGAGGTGTTAGGGTCAGGGTGAGGGGACTGGGGTTAGGGTGAGGGGACTGGGGTCAGGGTGAGGGGACTGGGGTCAGGGTGAGGGGACTGGGGTCAGGGTGAGAGGTTCAGGTCAGGGTGAGAGGTTGGGTTTAGGATTAGGGTGAGAGACACAGAGAGAGAGACACACATACAGAGAGAAAGAGAGACAGAGAGTGAGACAGAGACAGAGAGTGAGAGACAGAGAGAGACAGAGATAGGGAGAGGGATAGACAGACAGATGGACAGAGAGAGAGAGAGAGACAGAGACAGAAAGAGACAGAGAGGGAGAGACAGAGAGACAGAGAAAGAAGCAGAGACAGAGAGAGGGAGAGAAACAGAGACAGAGAGAGATAGAGATAGAGAGAGAGAGAGATAGAGAGAGAGAGATAGAGAGAGAGAGAGACAGAGACAGAAAGAGAGACAGGGACAGAGAGAGAGGGAGAGACATAGAGAGAAACAGAGACAAAGAGAGAAACAGAGACAAAGAGAGGCGGGGGGGGAGAGAGAGATAGATAGGGAGAGAGACAGAGAGAGAGAGGGACAGAGAGACAGTGTTGGAAAGAGTTGAGTTCAGAGGGTTAGGGACACAATGAGTAGAAGGCAATGGCTTCCACAGCAGAAGAGCTGAAACAGAGTCAGAATCAAAGTATAGGACCATCGAGTCATACAGTGCAGAAGAGGCCCTTCAGTCCATCAAGTCTGCACTGCCACGCGAGAAATACCAGTCCTCCCACCTAATCCCACCAAGCAGCACTTGGGCCATAACCCTGAATATTCTAATGACCCAGCACTACCAGCAGCCCAGGCCCTGTATTCCAGACAGGTGAGAAGTTGGGAAGTGGGGGATTGGAGTCTCTCTGGGGATAGACAGTCAGATTCCTGAGAGCTGAGAGCTGCTCACATGCACAAGGCAGAGGGATTACGTGTCAGAGCTCAGCTGGACAAAGATTTACAATGATAAATCTCTGCAGACGATAGGAGATTTGTTGAAATAAAATGGTTCCTTGTCTGTAAAGCACAAATGACATGAGCAGAGAGAGCGAAATCTTCTAATCCCCCTCCTCCAGAGCACCAATCACTGGACACTGTTGTCCTTTTTAAATTACATCTCTGCTGGCAAACTAGAACAAGATTAAATTTCCATACTGGCAGCTCACCCCCTCCCTATCTCTGTTACTTCCTCCAGCCCCGACAATTCTCATCCTCCTGTTTAAATCCCTCCCTCCCTATCTCTGTAACCTCCTCCAGCCCCTACAATTCTCATCCTCCTGTTTAAATCCCTCCCTCCCTATCTCTGTAACCTCCTCCAGCCCCTACAATTCTCATCCTCATGTTTAAATCCCTCCCTCCCTCCCTCCCGATCTCTGTAACCTCCTCCAGCCCCTACAATTCTCATCCTCCTGTTCAAATCCCTCCTAAAGAATTAGAATAAAGGATAAAGATGCAAGAGGTTGCAGAAATAGGGAAGAGTTAAGATCTATCAAAGGAGCCTTGGTGAGTCGCTGCAGTGCATCTTGTAGATGGTACACACGGCTGCCTCTGTGTGTCGGTGGTGGAGGGAGTGAATGTTGAGGGTGGGGGTTAGTGTGTCGATCGAGCGGGGGCTGCTTTGTCCTGGATGGTGTTGAGCTTCTCGAGTGTTGTTGGGAGCTGCACTCATCCAGGCAAGTGGAGAGTATTCCATCACACTCCTGACTTGTGTCCTTGTGGACAGGCTTTGGGGGGAGTCAGGAGGATATTGAAATAAGGTCTGAGGCCAGTTTCACTTCACCATAACGGATGTATTTCCAATGGTTTGCAATACTCAGACAGGTACTTCCCAGTATGGAATTATTCACCCTAAGTGCCGGTGACCCAAACACTCCACCCTCCTGATTGAGAAGCCTATATAGGCCTCAACTGGGGAACTCAACAGCTCCAACTCATGGACCTCACTGAAGTTATTACAGGTATTGTCCAGATCTTGCTGCATTTGGACATGGGCTGCTTCTAAGGAGTGGTGAATGGAGCTGAACATTGTGCAATCATCAGCAAACATCCCCTCTCTGACCTTGTGACGGAAGGAAGGTGATTGATGAAGCAGCTGGAGATGGGCAGGACGGTGGCACAGTGGTTAGCACTGCTGCCTCACTGCACTCAGTTCCGGCCTTGGGTGACTGTGCAGGGTCTGCATGTTCTCCCCATGTAATAAGTCCTTGGAGGCAGAAATCCCTTCACCAAAATCCCTTTATTTACAAATCTGACAGCAGCCTACAGAACGTTTTACACTGCAAGTCCCAGAGGAACTGGCACTCCTGGTTAAATACAAAGCAACAGGTTCCCTGATTGGCCCAATAATTTAGCCCTTAATCAGGGAGTTTGTATTCTACCAGGCCAACCTCAATGGTCTGACTGAAGTCATTACACCCTGTGTCTGCGTGGGTTTCCTCCTATACTCCAAAAATGTGCAGATTAAGTTGACTGACTGTGTTAAATTGCCCCTTAGTGAAGAGGGGGGGGGGGGATTAGTAAGGTGAATACATAGGATTACAGTGATAGTGCCTGGGTGGGATTGTTGTCAGTACAGGCTTAGAATCACTGAATTGCTATAGTGCAGAAGGAGGCCATTCGATCCATCAAGTCTGCACCAACCACAATCCCACCCAGGCCCTATTCCCGTAACCCCATGTATTTACCCTGCTAATCCCCCTGACATTGATTAATTTAGCATGGCCAATCAACCTAACCCACATATCTGTGGGAAGAAACTGCAGCACCCAGAGGAAACCCATGCAGACACGGGGAGAATGTGCAAACTCCAAACAGACAGTGACCCGAGGCCAGAATTGAACTCGGATCCTGGCGCTGTGAGGCAGCAGTGCTAACCACTGTGTCGTTTGATGGGCCAAATGGTCTCCGTCTGCACCATACGGATTTTAATCTACCATTGGGTTTAGGACAGTCCCCTGAGAAACTCCTGCAGTGATGTCCCGGAACTGAGATTACTGCCCTTCAAAGACCAGCTTCCTTTCTACCAGCTATGATTCCAACCAGCAGAGGGTTTTCCCCCAATTTTTCTGGGGCTCCATGACGCCTCACTGGGTTGAATTGCGGCCTCGATGCCAGGGGCTGTCTCTCTCCCCTCACCTCTGGAGTTCAGCCCTTTTGTCCATGTTTGGACCAAGGCTGTAATAAGGTCAGGGGCTGAGGGTCAGGACGAACCACCAGGAGCAGTTCTCAATGCATCAAACACAACATCCTGCTTCTGAAAGCTGAGTCACAGGGTCACATTGAACAGCGCACTTCACAAAACAGCCCAATAATCCAATCACATTAAAGATGACAAACTGACTGGACAAACACAAGTGACAACAGAGGGGGCGATCCATATGCAAACAGGAAAACGCATACACTGTTCAAACCGCAGTGTTGGCAACTGAACCCTCTAACTGAGCAATGTCGGGGAGAGAGAGAAAGAGGGAGACCAATACAGAGACCGAGAGAGAGAGAGACCGAGAGAGAGAGAGAGACCGAGAGAGAGAGAGACCGAGAGAGAGAGAGACCGAGAGACAGAGAGACAGAGAGACCGAGAGACAGAGAGACAGAGAGACAGAGAGGGAGAGACAGAGAGAGGGAGAGACAGAGAGAGGGAGAGACAGAGAGAGGGAGAGACAGAGAGAGGGAGAGACAGAGAGAGAAACCGAGAGAGAGAGGGAGAGAGAGAAAGACCGAGAGAGAAAGAAACTGATAAAGAGAGAGACAGAGAGAGAGAGAGGCCAAGAGAGAGAGACCGAGAGAGAGAGAGAGAGACAGAGAAAGAGAGAGAGACAGACAAAGAGACAGACAGTGTTTTTTTATATATTTTTGGGATATGGGCTTTGTTGGCTATGCCCACATTTATTGCCCCTCCCTAACTGCCCTCCACTTCAGAGGACAGTTGAGAGTCAACTCCATCAGGTTAGGGTGTATTGACCATGTTAAATTCTCCCTCAGTGTACTGGAACAGGCGCCAGAGTGAGGCAACTAGGGGATTTTCACAGTAACTTCATTGCGGTGTTAATGTAAACCTTACTTCTGACACTAAGAAATAAACTTAAAAAAACCCATTGCTGTGGTTCTGGAGTTGCATGTAGGCCAGACCGGGTAAGGATGGCAGATTTCCCTCCCTAAAGGACATTACTGACCCAAATGGGTTTTCTGACAATTAGCAATGGTTTCATGGTCGCCAGCAGATTCTTAATTCCAGGTATTTTTTAGTGAATTCAAGTTCCACCATCTGCCATGGCAGGGTTCGAACCCAGGTCCCCCAGAACATTACCCTGGGTCCAGTGACAATTCCACTGCTTTCCCAGAGGCAGAGAGAGAGGAATTTACCCCCATTGGAGGAAGATAATTAACCCTCTTATCTACCATGTCCAATTCAAATAGGGTGAGAGTGTTAATCCCCCCTCCCTCCCTCCGATAGGGGAACAGGCTGCCCGGTGTCTGAGTGTAAATGGGGGAGAGGTGGGTGAGAGGGTTAATCCCCCCTCCCTCCCTCCGATAGGGGAACAGGCTGCCCGGTGTCTGAATGTAAATGGGGGAGAGGTGGGTGAGAGGGTTAATCCCCCCTCCCTCCGATAGGGGAACAGGCTGCCCGGTGTCTGAATGTAAATGGGGGAGAGGTGGGTGAGAGGGTTAATCCCCCCTCCCTCCGATAGGGGAACAGGCTGCCCGGTGTCTGAGTGTAAATGGGGGAGAGGTGGGTGAGAGGGTTAATCCCCCCTCCCTCCGATAGGGGAACAGGCTGCCCGGTGTCTGAATGTAAATGGGGGAGAGGTGGGTGAGAGGGTTAATCCCCCCTCCCTCCCTCCGATAGGGGAACAGGCTGCCCGGTGTCTGAATGTAAATGGGGGAGAGGTGGGTGAGAGGGTTAATCCCCCCTCCCTCCGATAGGGGAACAGGCTGCCCGGTGTCTGAGTGTAAATGGGGGAGAGGTGGGTGAGAGGGTTAATCCCCCCTCCCTCCCTCCGATAGGGGAACAGGCTGCCCAGTGTCTGAATGTAAATGGGGGAGAGGTGGGTGAGAGGGTTAATCCCCCTCCCTCCGATAGGGCAACAGACTGCCCGGTGTCTGAGTGTAAATGGGGGAGAGGTGGGTGAGGGGGTTAATCCCCCCCCCTCCGATAGGGTCTTTGTATGTACTTGTTTTATTAATTTCTGGGATGTGGGTGAGCCTCCATCCTAAACCCGCTGCAGTCCCAAGTGGTGTAGGTACACCCACAGTGCTGTTCGGGATGGAGTGTCACAGTTTGGAGACAGAGGGAGGGAGGGAGTGTCACAGTTTGGAGACAGAGGGAGGGAGGGAGTGTCACAGTTTGGAGACAGAGGGAGGGAGGGAGTGTCACAGTTTGGGGACGGAGGGAGGGAGGGAGTGTCACAGTTTGGGGACAGAGGGAGGGAGGGAGTGTCACAGTTTGGGGACGGAGGGAGGGAGGGAGTGTCACAGTTTGGAGACAGAGGGAGGGAGGGAGTGTCACAGTTTGGGGACGGAGGGAGGGAGGGAGTGTCACAGTTTGGAGACAGAGGGAGGGAGGGAGTGTCACAGTTTGGGGACGGAGGGAGGGAGGGAGGGAGTGTCACAGTTTGGGGACGGAGGGAGGGAGGGAGTGTCACAGTTTGGAGATGGAGGGAGGGAGGGAGTGTCACAGTTTGGAGATGGAGGGAGTGTCACAGTTTGGGGACGGAGGGAGGGAGGGAGTGTCACAGTTTGGGGACGGAGGGAGGGAGGGAGTGTCACAGTTTGGAGACAGAGGGAGGGAGGGAGTGTCACAGTTTGGGGACGGAGGGAGGGAGGGAGTGTCACAGTTTGGAGACAGAGGGAGGGAGGGAGTGTCACAGTTTGGGGACTGAGGGAGGGAGGGAGTGTCACAGTTTGGGGGCGGAGGGAGGGAGGGAGTGTCACAGTTTGGAGACAGAGGGAGGGAGGGAGTGTCACAGTTTGGGGACAGAGGGAGGGAGGGAGTGTCACAGTTTGGAGACAGAGGGAGGGAGGGAGTGTCACAGTTTGGGGACAGAGGGAGGGAGGGAGTGTCACAGTTTGGGGACGGAGGGAGGGAGGGAGTGTCACAGTTTGCAGTAATTGAGTGAAAGTCTACTTTCTTGTCACTAACAGCCTGTTTTGTGAAGCGAGGGGAACGGCTGTTCCTGCAGTTCCCAATCAGGTAGATTTCACCTCGGGACACGATTCCTGTCTGGGTCAAGTTCCAGGTTAAAACCCCTGCCAGCTGCTTCCCATTGCAATGTGTGTGTGTTTGTTCAGTAAGCAGCTGCTAAATGAACCCCATGGGTAAATCTATTCACAATTCCTTTGGCCTTTGTGATCATCACAATTCCCCTCCAGCACCCTGCTGTAAGGATGTCTGTTCCAATACTTGGCACTCAGGTGGAGCTCCGTCAATGGTGGGGCTAGCTCAGGATGTGTAAACTCAACAGTGGATCTTCTGTTTCAGAGAGAGTGTCACTGACTTACTGAAATAGGTAGTGGTTCAGGCCAGAACCCTCCTCCTTCAGTCTCCATCTCGGAGTCTGTACCTTCACTATCCAGAGTGGACAATGTGAAATCAGGTTCAAACTGAGGGCTGGTATTTCCCTGCTGGGACTGCACCCTCCCTGTCAAGTTTTGGAACAATCAACTCAATCTAGTGTGAACACGATATCCTAGTCATCGCTCAGCTGGAGTTACACCCATTGTAGTGTGCGGTGTTATCCTCGGATCAAACAGAATCCCTGCCAGTTCCCTCATCATGGATACCACCAGGTGCTTCTTCAGAAGGTTTGAACCACCCGTTCTGCCAGTGCGTTTAACAACAGGTCATATTTCAGATACAATTAGTAAGCACAAGGTTTGGAAATCAGTGGAAGGCCGTGCCAGTATCGAAAAGCAGGACTTCCAGTATTGTGGATCATAAGCTGAGCAGTCGGAGCATGATTAAAATCATGAAACCCATATAGGGACACGCACACACACAGACACACACAGACACACACAGACACACACACACACACACACACACACACACACACACACACACACACACACACACACACACACACACACACCCGCCCCGCCGTAATGTCCTCATGTGTGTGTATCCATTCCTCACCAGGCCAGGGCGCTGAGCGAAGGAGCTTCTGATATTCCTGCCACAGGTCATGTTGCTTTACCAACTCCAGACTGGGCTACCAGACAACTCCTGGCCAGCATCCTCATTTCTGATACTCCGGTTTGGCCGTTCTGGAGTTCCGTTAACGTTGGGCATGGCGGGGGGGAACAATTACTTGGGACCTCCAAAGTATGATCCTGACCTCAACACTGCATTCTGATTTCTTCATGAGGTAGGGTTTCATTTCTTCAGAGGATTGTCCCTGGAACCTCCACAAGGCTGTGTTCTCAGCCCCCTCACTAAACTCCTTATACACCTGTGACTGTGCGGCCAAATTCCCCTCCAATTCGATTTTCAAGTTTGCTGATGACACCACCGTAGGGGGTCGGATCTCAAACAATGACCAGACAGAGTACAGGAATGAGATAGAAAATCTGGTGCGGCAACAATAATCTCTCCCTCAATGTCAACAAAACAAAGGAGATTGTCATCGACTTCAGGAAGTGTAAAGGAGAACATGCCCCTGTCTACAGCAACAGGGACAAAGTAGAACGGGTCGAGAGCTTCATGTTTTTTGGTGTCCAGATCACCAACCTGTCCTGGTCCCCGCACGTCGAAACTATAGTTAATAAAGCCCCATCAACGCCTCTACTTTCTCAAAAGACTAAGGAAATTTGGCATGTCAGCTACGACTCTCATCAACTTTTAGAGATGCAGAACAGAAAGCATTCTCTCTGGTTGTATCACAGCTTGGTCTGGGCTCCTGCTCTGCCCAAGACCGCAAGGAACTACAAAAGGTTGTGAATGTAGCCCAATCCATCACACAAACCAGCCTCCCATCCACTGACTGTCTACAATTCCCGCTGCCTTGGAAAAGCAGCCAGCATAATTAAGAACCCCACACACCCCGGACATTCTCTCTTCCACCTTCTTCCATCGGGAAAAAGATACAAAATTCTGAGGTCCCGTACCAACCGACTCAAGAACAGCTTCTTCCCTGCTGCTGTCAGACTTTTGAATGGACCTACCTCGCATTAAGTTGATCTTTCTCTGCACCCTAGATATGACTGTAACACTACATTCTGCACCCTCTCCTTTCCTTCTCTACGAATGGTATGCTTTGTCTGTATAGCACACAAGAAACAATATTTTTCATAGTATGTGAATACATGTGACAAAAATAAATCAAATCAAATTAGAACCTGCCTCTCCAGCAATGTGACCCCAGTGCACCAACCCTGTACAGAGAGGCATCATGGGATAAAATAAGCTCTTTCTTCAGTCAGTATGTTGGAGGACAGTAACTGATGTTCAACCTCAGAAACCGCCTCTGGACTCTCCCAAGGCCAGCTGTGAGCTGTTCACTGCAGGCTGTACAAGGGGACCACTATAAGAGCCAAATTGGGGATAAATCTTCCGAAGAATTGAGTAATCCTAGGAAGAATTTTTGCTCAGCGGTTCCTTGCGCACTTCTCCCTCTTCCAGTGAAATCCCACTGGGGAAAATTTCTGGAAGATTTCTTCCAGCTTGGTAGCTGTTGCTGTTCTAAAGCTCCTGTGACCAAGCGGTGATCTAAGTATACTGCTCCTTTGAGGGAGGTCTTGCTAACGTTTTGGAAGATGGCACACGCTGGTGAGGTCCCGAAAGGCAAACAGGTACACTCAGAGTCTCCTGTGTGTGTTAATTGTCACATTTTCCCAGGCGGACTGGTCTAATTCAAGCTGGCGGTAAGAGTAGATCAGTCCCTTACTCCAGGCCAGTGGAAAATGTCCTTCTACCTGTTAATGTGGAGTACAGATCTTTGATCTGGGCCACAGGGGACCTTCTGAGTTTGGGGGCCTGATTCATAGAATCATACAGTGCAGGAGAGGCCCTTCAGCCCATCGAGTCTGCACCAACACACGAGAAATACCTAATCCCAGTTGTCAGCACTTGGCTGTAGCCCTGAATGTTACGATGCGCCAAGTGCTCATCCAGGTACTGTTTAAAGGATGTGACGTTCCACCACCCCCCCAGGCAGCGCATTCTAGACCCTCACCACCCCCGGGGCAAATAAGTTTTGCCTCACATCCCCCCCCAAACCCTCCCACCATTCACCTTGAACCTGAGTCCCCCTCGTAACTGACACTTCAACTAAGGGAACAGCTGCTCTTTATCCACCCTGTCCATGTCTCTCATAATCTTGTACATCTCGATCAGGTCACCCCTCAGTCTTCTCTGCTCCAATGAAAACAACACAAGCCGACCCTACTTCTCTTCATAACTTCAATGTTCCATCCCAGGCAGCATCCTGGTAAATCTCCTCTGCACCCCCTCCAGTACAATCACATTCTTCTGATAATGTGGCGAACAGAACTGTACACAGTGCTCCAGCTGCGGCCTCACTAAAGTCCTACTGACTGTGAATTTGTCGTTCCCACACTGATGAGCCGATTTGCTGGGCTAAAGGACAGGGCCTGTTAGGAAATGGGTTATTCCTCGGCAAGGACCCAGCCAATGGCTTGTTCTTATGGCCACTGTACTTGTCTATGGCTGATCCAGTTCAGTTTGAGCTCAATGGCAACCCCAGGATGTTGTTGGTAGCAGATTCAGCGATGGTAATGCCATCAGTCCTCTCTTGTTGGAGACAGGCATTGTCCCGGCACTTGTGTGACACAAATATTACTTGCCACTTATCCGCCCAAGTTTGAATTTTGTCCATGACGAGAGGATTGGAGTATAGGGATAGGGATGTTTTACTGCAGTTGTACAGGGCGTTGGTGAGACCACACCTGGAGTATTGTGTACAGTTTTGGTCTCCTTATCTGAGGAAGGATGTCCTTGCTATAGAGGGAGCACAGTGAAGGTTTACCAGGCTGATTCCTGGGATGGCAGGTCTGTCATATGAGGAGAGACTGAGTGGGTTAGGATTATATTCACTGGAGTTTAGAGTGAGAGGGGATCTGATAGAAATTTATAAAATTCACACAGGGTTAGACAGGGTAGATTCGGAAAGAATGTTCCCGATGGTAGGGGGAGTCCAGAACTAGGGGTCAGAGTTTGAGGATAAGGGGTAAACCTTTTAGAACTGAGGTGAGGAGAAATTTCTTCACCCAGAGGGTGGGGAATGTGTGGAATTCACTCCCACAGAAAGTAGTTGAGGCCAAAATGCTGTGTGATTCCAGGAAGAAAATAGATTTCGCTCTTGGGGCTAAAGGGATCGAGGGATATGGGGGGGAAGGGGGTTCAGGATATTAAATTTGATGATTTGCCAGTGGAGGGGTTGAATGTTGAAGGTGGCAGTTAGCATATCGATCGAATGGGAGCTGCTTTGTCCTGGATGGAGAGTATTCCATCACACTCCTGACTTGTGTCCTTGTAGATGGTGGACAGGCTTTGGGGGGAGTCAGGAGGAGAGTTAATTGTGAGGACGTGCGTGTCGGTGTGAGAGAGAGGGTGAGTAAGTGGATGTGTGGGTGTGTGTCAGTAAGTGTGTGTGTGAATCCTGTCCCTTTAGACCCACTCTAGCACCCATTCAATAAGAGACTAAGGTGGTTATTCATGCAGAAGTTGTTTCTGGATCCTGCCTCTCTTTCTCTCCAGCCTCAGCTGCCTGTTCCATTGTACAGAGCAGTATCACTCAGTCTTCACGCTAAACTGCTTTCCCTGAAACAGCCAGGCAGAAAGCAGCAGCTTTCATAACATCCACCAGCCATCCACTCAACCGGAGAGTCCAGGAAGCCTGTTCCAGTCACTGCAGCTTCACACTCCAACAAACCCAGCTCACTTCCTGTCCCACAGGCCCAAAGCTGAGACGCTGTGGGAGCTGCACTCTGTATCTAACCCCGTGCTGTACCTGTCCTGGGAGTGTTTGATGGGGACAGTGTAGAGGGAGCTTTACTCTGTATCTAACCCCTGCTGTACCTGTCCTGGGAGTGTTTGATGGGGGGACAGTGTAGAGGGAGCTTTACTCTGTATCTAACCCCGTGCTGTACCTGTCCTGGGAGTGTTTGATGGGGGACAGTGTAGAGGGAGCTTTACTCTGTATCTAACCCCGTGCTGTACCTGTCCTGGGAGTGTTTGATGGGGGACAGTGTAGAGGGAGCTTTACTCTGTATCTAACCCCGTGCTGTACCTGTCCTGGGAGTGTTTGATGGGGACAGTGTAGAGGGAGCTTTACTCTGTATCTAACCCCGTGCTGTACCTGTCCTGGGAGTGTTTGATGGGGACAGTGTAGAGGGAGCTTTACTCTGTGTCTAACCCCGTGCTGTACCTGTCCTGGGAGTGTTTGATGGGGGACAGTGTAGAGGGAGCTTTAATCAAATATCCTCCGCAAGAAGAGATTAGTTTTAATGTTGGACTTAATGTTCGATCAGAAGGAACAGCACTGCTGACTACTGGAGGGAAACAGGTATAACACACTATTTATACACAGTAACAGATAACCGGGAGTGAGTTACAGACTGGAATCTAATCGAGGGGTTTGGGATGGTTTATATATAAAATAACAGATACCCGGGAGTGAGTTACAGACTGGAATCTAATCGAGGGGTTCGGGATGGTTTATATATAAAATAACAGATACCCGGGAGTGAGTTACAGACTGGAATCTAATCGAGGGGTTTGGGATGGTTTATATATAGAATAACAGATACCTGGGAGTGAGTTACAGACTGGAATCTAATCAAGGGGTTCGGGGTGATTTATATATAGAATAACAGATACCCAGGAGTGAGTTATAGACTGGAATCTAATCGAGGCGTTCAGGATGGTTTATATACACAATAACAGATACCCGGGAGTGAGTTACAGACTGGAATCTAATCGAGGGGTTCGGGGTGGTTTATATATAGAATAACAGATACCCAGGAGTGAGTTACAGACTGGAATCTAATCGAGGGGTTCGGGGTGGTTTATATACAGAATAACAGATACCCGGGAGTGAGTTACAGACTGGAATCTAATCAAGGAGTTCAGGGTGGTTTATATATAGAATAACAGATACCCGGGAGTGAGTTACAGACTGGAATCTAATCGAGGGGTTCGGGGTGGTTTATATATAGAATAACAGATACCTGGGAGTGAGTTACAGACTGGAATCTAATCAAGGGGTTCGGGGTGGTTTATATATAGAATAACAGATACCCAGGAGTGAGTTACAGACTGGAATCTAATCGAGGGGTTCGGGATGGTTTATATATAGAATAACAGATACCCGGGGGTGAGTTACAGACTGGAATCTAATCGAGGGGCTCGGGCTGGTTCATATATAGAATAACAGATACCCGGGAGTGAGTTACAGACTGGAATCTAATCGAGGGGTTCGGGATGGTTTATATACAGAATAACAGATACCCGGGAGTGAGTTACAGACTGGAATCTAATCGAGGGGTTCAGGGTGGTTTATATATAGAATAACAGATACCCGGGAGTGAGTTACAGACTGGAATCTAATCGAGGGGTTCGGGATGGTTTATATATAGAATAACAGATACCCGGGAGTGAGTTACAGACTGGAATCTAATCGAGGGGTTCGGGGTGGTTTATATATAGAATAACAGATACCCGGGAGTGAGTTACAGACTGGAATCTAATCGAGGGGTTCGGGGTGGTTTATATATAGAATAACAGATACCCGGGAGTGGGTTACAGACTGGAATCTAATCGAGGGGTTCGGGATGGTTTATATATACAATAACAGATACCCGGGAGTGGGTTACAGACTGGAATCTAATCGAGGGGTTCGGGATGGTTTATATACAGAATACCAGATACCCGGGAGTGAGTTACAGACTGGAATCTAATCGAGGGGTTCGGGATGGTTTATATATAGAATAACAGATACCCGGGAGTGGGTTATAGACTGGAATCTAATCGAGGGGTTCGAGATGGTTTATATATAGAATAACAGATACCCGGGAGTGGGTTATAGACTGGAATCTAATCGAGGGGTTCGGGATGGTTTATATATAGAATAACAGATACCCGGGAGTGAGTTACAGACTGGAATCTAATCGAGGGGTTCGGGGTGGTTTATATATAGAATAACAGATACCCAGGAGTGAGTTACAGACTGGAATCTAATCGAGGGGTTCGGGGTGGTTTATATATAGAATAACAGATACCCGGGAGTGGGTTATAGACTATGCTTTGGTACCATGAACTTGGGTAGGAGGGTCCTGGAATTAGCATTTCATGTGTGATGAGTAGGGAAAAGGAGAATAATGTTGGAAAGTTGTGCAGGAGGGACGATTCTCCTTCCCTGGGACAGGCTCTAGCAGAGACAGTCAGGCTGGTTTTAGATGAGTAGACCTGGGACTGAGATCCTCACACCTTGTTTCACTTGTGGTGACAGGAGGATCTTTAAACTAACTCGGCGGGTTGCAGGAATGAGGAAGAAATATTAGAGAGGAATACTAGGATGTACAAAATACTCAGACAGGTAGCACTCGTGTAGAGAATAGTAAGTTAATGAGCGAGGTCAGAGTGAGAGAGATCCACATCCAAACAGTGGAATCTTAGAGAAAAAGGGCTTATTTCTTGGCGGATTCCAGCCTCCACTTCGGACAGAGCAAGAGATATAGACGAAGCAACTTCTCTCAAAAGATCCTCAAAAAGCTCACTGCCTTGAGTTCATTGTGACTGCGCAGTTATACCCAGTCAATCAAATTAATCAAGCCCCACTCTGCAATATCCCAGAGGAAAACACAAAATAACAGAACTCTGCGTTAATTCAGATTAAAACAAACATTGCTGCCATTAAGATCAATTGCACTGCTGCAGTAACAATACAGTGCTGCTGGGTCCAGACTATGCAGCACCGATAAAATGGTGCTAGTAAACACATTCAGCACAGAAACATCAGTAAAATACATTTGTTATGTTCAGGAAAGATAAGAAAGGAAGAAAAGGGGAAGGGGTGGTGGCACTGGTCAAGCAGCACTGGGAAAAGATAATGGCCCAGGGATTCAAGGGCAGAATCCATTTCGTTAAAGGAACAAAAAGGTTGCACTTACATTTCTCGATTTGGTCCACCGACCACCAACTGGTGAGAAGGATGCGGAGGAACCAATCTGCAGGAAAATTACAGACAGATGGCAATGTTAGAATCATTGTAATGGGGGACTTTAATTAGCTTAATGTAGACCGGATCAGTGGTACTGCAAAGGGCAGCGAGGGACAGAGGTTCCTAGATTGTATTTGGAAACATTTCAACAGCAATGTGTCTCTAGTGCAACAAGAAGGGATGCATTTTGGACCTCTTTCTTGGAATTGGGATGAGCCAAGTAGATCATGTGTCAGTGAGCGAACGTTTAGGCAACAGTGATCATTGTATCGTAAGGTTTAGGATACATGAGTCTTCCAAAACAATACAAGGCATGAGAATTACAGAACCCCTACAGTGCAGACCATTCAACCCATTGAACCTGCACCAACTATAACACCCAGACCCTATTCCTGCAACCCCACATATTCACCCCACCAGTCCCCCGAAGCTAAGGGGCAAATTTAGCATGACCTATCAACCATCCTGCACATTTCTAAAGTGTGGGGAGCAAACCCACGCAGACATGAAGAAAGCATGCAAACTCCGCACCCAAGGATGCTATCAAACCCAGATCTCTGGCAGATCTGGGTTCAATAGTGAGGCAGCAGTGGTAACCACAATGCTACAATCTAGTTAGACCATATCTGGAACACTGTGAACAGTGTTGGTTCCTTTATCTAAGGAAAGGTATTCCAGCATTGGTTCACTTGGTCGATCTAGGTAGGGAAGGATTTTCTTATGAGAGGTTGTGTAGGTTGGCTCTGTACACACTGGAGTTTAGAAGAATGAGAGGCGACCTTATTGAGATGTATCGGATTCTCGAGGGGTGGGTTGACAGGGTCAATGCTGACAGTCTGTTTCCCCTTGTGGGAGAGTCTGGGATCAGGCTCTATATTGGACTCTCGGGGGCGGGTCGGTCGATGCTGAGAGGCTGTTTCCTCTTGTCGGAGAGTCTGGGACCAGAGGGCAGAATCTCAGAGTAAGGGGGTCACCAAGTGGAGACAGAGATGGGGAGGAATTTCTTCTCCCAGAGCGGAGTGAATCTGTGGAATTCTTCCCTGCAGAGGGCTGGAGAGGCCAGGGGTGGTGGTGGTGGTGGTTAGGTATGTTTGAGGCTGAGACAGACAGATTGTTAGTCAGTGAGGGAATCCAGGGGATAAGGTGCGAAAGCGGGAGCGTAGGATTATCACATCAGATCAGTCACAATCTCATTGAATGGCAGGTTAGACTTGATGGGCCAAATGGACTATGTTTTATGATTGAGACATTAAAGTTAAAATAAGAACTAGGAGCAGGAGTGGGCCATCTGGCCCCTCGAGCCTGCTCCGCCATTTAATAAGATCATGGCTGATCTTTTCATGGACTCAGCTCCACTTACCCACCCACTCACCATAACCCTTAATTCCTTTACTGTTCAAAAATGTATCTATCCTTGCCTTAAAGACATTCAGTGAGGGATCCTCAACTGCTTCACTGGGCAGGGAATTCCACAGATTCACAACCCTTTGTGTGAAGAAGTTCCTCCTCAATTTAGTGCTAAATCTGCTTCCCCTTATTTTGAGACCATGCCCCCTCGTTCTAGTTTTACCCACCAGTGGAAACAACTTCCCTGCTTCTATCTTATCTATTCCCTTCATAATCTTATATGTTTCTACAAGATCTCCCCTCATTCTTCTGAATTCCAATGAGTATTGCCCCACTCTACTCAGTCTCTCCTCATAAGCCAACCCTCTCAACTCCAGAACCAACCTAGTGAATCTCCTCTACACCCTCTCCAGTGCCAGTATATCCTTTCTCAAGTAAGGAGACCAAAACAGTACACAGTACTCCAGTGAAGATGAGGCTACGATCAGATTACCTATGCTCTTACAAAATGGCAGAGCAATGCTCGAGGGCCTCAGGTTATTGTGGATCAACTGTACAATGGCAGGGGCAGCACAATGGCACAGTGGTTAGCACTGCAGCCTCACAGCGCCAGGGACCCAGGTTCGATTCCCGGCTTGGATCATTGTCTGTGTGGAGTAGTACGTTCTCCCCATGTCTGCGTGGGTTTCCTCCGGGTGCTGCGGTTTCCTCCCAGTCTGAAAAATGTACTGGTTAAGGTGCATGGACCCAAACAGCTGCCAGAGTGTGATGATTAGGGGAAATTCACTGTAACTTCATTGCAGAGTTAATCTAAGCCTAATGACACTAATAAATACACTTTAACATTGATAGCCCAGTTTCCAATGAGCTGAACATTAACCCCTGTTCCCCATTCCTTGTGATTTGATTTCAAGAGTCAGGGGTGGGTTGGGAGTGATAAGTGGGGGCAATCATTCCAGCTTGCTGTTTGCATCCCAAGGTAGCCCCCTTGTCGCCTCCTCCCCAACCCAATCCAATGGAGCAGAGGTGGGCCACTTCCCAAGTCCCACAGCCAGCTCTGTGAGCGGCCACCACACGCAGGTGAAGACTGAAGGAATGTTTTATTGTGCTGGGAAAGCTGAGACATTGCTGCTGACCTGGAACTGGCTCACCGCTGGCAAGGCGGCCTCCTTGCTGTTTGATGCCAACACACTGTCAAAGCCTGGCTGGCATTTTCATGCCAGCTCCTCTGGGTTGGGGGGGGGTCCTGCCCCTGGGGTGCAGAGAGTGGGGAAAATCCTGAGGGGGGGGGTGGAAAAGGCCATCTATTTGAGAGAGTGAACCGGAGGGGGTTCCCCAGGGACACGGTGACTGTTAAAACCAACAGACCGTTTCCACAGCCACAGTTTGACCATGTCCATCACCCAGTCTGATTTGATATCTGAAGGAGCAGCCGGGGGTTTGGGGAGGTTGGGACTGGGGGGATTTTGGGGAGGGGGGAGGTTGGGACTGGGGGGATTTTGGGGAGGGGGGAGGTTGGGACTGGGGGGATTTTGGGGGAAGGGGGGGGTTTGTGGGGAAGGGGGGGGTTTGTGGGGAAGGGGGGGGTTTGTGGGGAAGGGGGGGGTTTGTGGGGAAGGGGGGGGTTTGTGGGGAAGGGGGGGGTTTGTGGGGAAGGGGGGGGTTTGTGGGGAAGGGGGGGGTTTGTGGGGAAGGGGGGGGTTTGTGGGGAAGGGGGGGGGTTTGTGGGGAAGGGGGGGGGTTTGTGGGGAAGGGGGGGGGTTTGTGGGGAAGGGGGGGGGTTTGTGGGGAAGGGGGGGGTTTGTGGGGAAGGGGGGGGTTTGTGGGGAAGGGGGGGGTTTGTGGGGAAGGGGGGGGTTTGTGGGGAAGGGGGGGGTTTGTGGGGAAGGGGGGGGTTTGTGGGGAAGGGGGGGGTTTGTGGGGAAGGGGGGGGTTTGTGGGGAAGGGGGGGTTTGTGGGGGAAGGGGGGGGTTTGTGGGGGGGGTTTGGGGAGGGGGGGGTTTGGGGAAGGGGGGGTTTGGGGAAGGGGGGGGTTTGGGGAAGGGGGGGTTTGGGGAAGGGGGGGTTTGGGGAAGGGGGGGTTTGTGGGGAAATGGGGGGGTTTGTGGGGGAAGGGGGGGTTTGTGAGGGGGGGTTTGTGAGGGGAAGGGGGGGTTTGTGAGGGGGGTTTGGGGAAGGGGGGGGTTTGTGAGGGGGGGGTTTGTGGGGGAAGGGGGGGGTTTGGGGAAGGGGGGGGTTTGTGAGGGGGGGTTTGTGAGGGGGGGTTTGTGAGGGGAAGGGGGGGTTTGTGAGGGGGGGTTTGGGGAAGGGGGGGGTTTGGGGAAGGGGGGGGTTTGTGAGGGGGGGTTTGTGAGGGGCTTTTAGGGTTTTTTTGGGGGGGTTCAGGGGTTTTTTGGTGGGGTTTGGGGGATTTTAGGGGTTTTTTGGGGAATTTTAAGGGGCTTCGATCAAAATTAAAAACCGAAATAGAACCCCGGAGTCTCTTAAAAAAAGCGGTGGCGCGCGGCGGAAGTGACGTCAGGCGGGAAGCCGTTCGCGCGGGAAAATCACTAGAAGTCGGGGGGGGGAGGGGGGAGACGACGTTTCCATCCGGGTCAGCTTTCCCTGACGTCTGCGACAGAAGTGACGTCAGACACCGAACGGTTTTCCAGCCGCGAATTTCCGAAATTAAAACATTACCGTTTCCGAACACCGGGCGTTGCTCTTCATCAAGAGACCCGCCAAATAGTAAATAAATAATTTAAATGCGGGGGTCAGAAACAAAACCACCGGACGTGACGTCTGGAGGCCATCGCGACTGGAAACGGACATGACGTCACCACCAGAGTCGACCTCGACTTCTCCCGCCGTTATCAGCCTCCCTCCCGCAAATTAAAATGATTTAAATCCGATCCTCGCCACTGTTGTTCACTTATTTAAAGGGGAATAAGTGGACATCGGGTCAGTGAGAAGTGAAAAATTAATAAAATGTGTAGAAGGTGTGTCTGACGTCATGGGGAAGTGACGCCACACGGGGCGTGGCATGGGAAGGAGGCGGGGCGGTGGGCGGGGCAGGGTCTATATAAAGCGGCAGCGGCGGAAGCGCTCTCTCTTTGGGAGCCGGATGCTGCAGGTATGGTGGTGGGACTGGGAGGGGATGAGCTGGGTGTGTATAGCGCGGGTCTGTAAGTGAGCACATGCTGTATGTTCACCGTGTCTGGAAAGGGTCCCAGGCCGGGCATGGGCAGCGCCAGTGGGGGTGCCCAGCCTCATGTGTCCCGGGTAGGGACGGAGGGGCACTGCTGCCTTTCCCAGTTTGATTTATTATTGTCATGTATTAATATTCAGTGAAAAGTATTGTTTTCTTTTTGTGTGTTGTATACACTAAGCATACCGTTTATAGAGAAGGAAATGAGCGAGTGCACAGTGTTGTCATAGAGGTTTACAGCATGGAAACAGGCCCTTTGGCCCAACTTATCCATGCTGCCCTTAATTTTTTTTAAACCTCTAAGCTAACCCCAATTATCCACATTTGTCCCATATCCCTCTATTCCCATCGTACCCATGTAATTGTCTAAATGTTTTTTAAAAGACAAAATTATACCTGCCTCTACTACTGTCTCTGGCAGCTCGTTCCAGACACTCACCACCCTCTGTGTGAAAAAATTGCCCCTCTGGACCCTTTTGTATCTCTCCCCTCTCACCTTAAACCTATACCCTCTAGTTTTAGACTCTCCTACCTTTGGGAAAAGATATTGACTATCTAGCTGATCTGTGCCCCTCATTATTTTATAGACCTCTATAAGATCACCCCTCAGCCTCCTACGCTCCAGAGAAAAAAGTCCCAGTCTATCCCAGCCTCTCCTTATAACTCAATCCATCAAGTTCCGGTAGCATCCTAGTAAATCTTTTCTGCTCTCTTTCTAGTTTAATAATATCCCTTCTTCCCTGCTGCCATCAGACTTTGGAACGGGCCTACTTTGTTGATCTTTCTCCACACCCTAGCTATGACTGTAACACTATATTCTGCCCTCTCTCATTTCTTTCTTTACAAATGGTATACTTTACCTAGCTAAATTGAAAGAAACAATACTTGTCACTTTATATTAATATGTGACAATAATAAAATCAAGTAAGGTGGCTGGAACTGTACATGTATTCCAAGTGTGGCCTTACCAATGTCTTGTACAACTTCAACAGGACGTCCCAACTCCTGTATTCAATGTTCTGACCAATGAAACCAAGCATGCTGAATACCTTCACCATTCTGTCCATCTGTGACTCCATTTTCTCAGAGCTGTGAGCCCCTAGATCTTTGTTCTGTAACTCTCCCCAACACCCTACCATTAACTAAGTCTTCCCTTGGTTCGATCTACCAAAATGCATCACCTCACATTTGTCTAAATTAAACTCCATCTGTCATTCATCAGCCCACTGGCCCAATTGATCAAGATCTTGTGATCCTAGATGACATTCACTGTCCAGTATGCCACCACCAATCTTGGTGTCATCTGCAAACTTATAAACCATGGCTCTCAACTCTCATCCAAATCATTAATATAAATGATAAATAACAGTGGGCCCAGCACTGACCCCTGAGGCACACCGCTGGTCACAGGTCTCTAGTTTGAAAAACAACTCTCTACAACCACCCAGAAGCCAATTTTGTATCCATTTAGATATCTCACCCTGGTTCCTGTGGGATTTAACCTGATGCAACAACCTACCATATACCAGTGTTACAGTTACAGCTAGGATGTAGAGAAAGATCAACTTGAAATAAGATTGGGCCATTCAGAAATCTGATGGGGAAGAAGCTGTCCTTGAGGTAGAGGCAGTCTTTACTTTGGGATCTTGCTGTGGTTGGGGAGGTTCCCTTTACGGAGGTTTCCCCAACCCCCTGCATGTGTCCACTGGGAACTGCTTTACTGCAGGTGGAAACGGATTTTCCCTGTCAGGTCTTGCTGTGTGGCAGGGTGGTGGGTAGGTTAACCCCTGCGGCCTAGGGGCACGTGCGCATGGTTTTCTCTGTCCATGTCTAGCACCCAGACCGGGTGGCGTTTTGCTCCTGTGCTGGATGTTCGCACAGCCTGATCCCAGGCCGGAGATCAAATGTGTGGAGACCATAGTACCGGTCAGTGTACCTTGCTGAACGGCTTCCAGGCTCTCGGACACGCTCCTGAGGGAGCACCAAACTGTGGTGGGTGGTGAGACAGATCAGTACTGTCACTGGTTAACTCCTGTTTGCCCCCTTTTGCAGTCTCTGAGCAGTCATGCCTGTCGCCAGGTCCTGGGTATGCAGCAAGACGTATGTGGCCCCACGCCGCCCATTCGAGAAGTCCCGTCTGGACCAGGAGCTCAAGCTGATCGGTGAGACAGAAGACTGCCCCCCACCCCCTGCGTGATATGTTCCCCCCTCCCCCCTCATTGATTTTCCTGTTTCCATCCTTTCAGACAGGTCCTTTCAAGACTTGAGCCTCAAGATAAGGTTGGGGGGGCGGTGCAGTTTAGATCGGAGTTGAGGAGGAACTTCTTCACTCAAAGGGTGGTGAATCTCTGGGATTCTCTGCCCGTTGAAGTGGTGGAGGCTGCCTCGCTAAATATATTTAAGTCACGGGTAGATAGGTTTTTGATAGATAGGGAATTAAGGGTTATGGGGAGAAAGCGGGAAAGTGGAACTGATCCACTTCAGATCAGCCATGATCTTATTGAATGGCGGGGCAGGCTCGAAGGGCTAGATGGCCGACTCCTGCTCCTATTTCTTATGTTCTTGTGACAGTTCCAGATTCTGGTTGGGAAAGTTTTTCCTCAACTTCATTGCCTTCTCTCTCTCCTTCCCTCCACGCCCCCTCCATCTTAAAGCTACGCCCCCTTCACTTCACCAGTTACTGATCTTTCTAAGGGGAAAAAGTTCCTCCCTATATACTTAATCAGGTCCCCTCTGTCTTTTCTGCTCTAACCCCTGCCTCTCCCCATTGCTGAAATGTTCCATCCCAGGCAGCATCCAGGTGATTCTCCTCTGCACCCTGTCCAGTGTGGTGACCAGAACGGCACACAGTGCTCTAGCTGTGACCTACCCAGTGTTTCGTACAGCTCAATCATAACCCTGCTCTTATATTCTGTGTCTCAGCTA
Organism: Carcharhinus amblyrhynchos; assembly: GCF_965287045.1. NCBI lineage: Eukaryota > Metazoa > Chordata > Chondrichthyes > Carcharhiniformes > Carcharhinidae > Carcharhinus > Carcharhinus amblyrhynchos. Next base: position 80,982 of record NW_027650404.1, read on the forward strand.
ATAAGAACATGAGAAATAGGAGCAGGAGTAGGCCATCTAGCCCTTAGAGCCTGCCCCGCCATTCAATAAGATCATGGCTGATCTGTCGTGGCTCAGTTCCACTTTCCCGCCCTCTCCCCATAACCCTTAATCCCCTCTCTTATCAAAAACCCATCAACCCGCGTCTTAAAAATATTTAGCGAGGCAGCCTCCACCACTTCAACGGGCAGAGAATTCCAGAGATTCACCACCCTTTGAGTGAAGAAGTTCCTCCTTAACTCCGTTCGAAACCGCCCCCCCTTTATCTTGAGGCTGTGCCCCCTAGTCCTACTGTCTTTTTTGAGCGGGAAGAGTCTCTCCACCTCCATCCTATCCATCCCATTCATCATCTTATATGTCTCAATGAGATCTCCCCTCATTCTTCTAAACTCTAACGAGTACAAGCCTAGTTTATTCAGCCTCTCCTCATAGCTCAACCCCCTCAACTCTGGTATCAGCCTAGTAAACCTCCTCTGCACTCCCTCCAAGGCCAAAATATCCTTGTGTAAGTACGGCGACCAAAACTGCACACAGTACTCCAGCTGCGGCCTCACCAGTGCCCTGTACAGTTGCAGCAAGACCTCCCTACTTTTATATTCAATCCCCCTCGCTATGAAGGCCAGCATCCCATTCGCCTTCCTGACCACCTGCTGCACCTGCAGGCTGGGTTTTTGGGACTCGTGCACAAGGACCCCGAGGTCCCTCTGCACCGTCGCCTGCTGCAGTTTTTCGCCACGTAAGTAATAGTCCTTCCTACCATTATTCCTACCAAAGTGGACCACCTCGCACTTGCCAACATTAAATTCCATTTGCCATTTCCTGGCCCATTCGCCCAGCCTATCTAGATCCTTCTGCAGACTCTCAACACCCTCCGCACAATTTGCTGTTCCACCAATCTTGGTGTCATCAGCAAATTTCGACACCATACACTCGGTTCCCTCCTCCAGATCATCTATATAAATGGTAAATAGCTGAGGCCCCAGCACCGACCCCTGGGGCACTCCACTAGTCACCAACCGCCAATCCAAATAGCACCCATTGACCCCCACTCTCTGCCTCCTATTTGACAACCAATCCTCTATCCACGCTAACACCCTACCCCCAACTCCATGTCCCCTTACCTTCTGCAATAACCTCTTGTGAGGTACCTTGTCAAACGCCTTCTGAAAATCAAGAAAGACCACATCCACCGGCTCTCCTCTATCCACCGCCCTAGACACATCCTCATAGAACTCCAATAAATTCGTCAGACACAACTTCCCTTTAACGAAACCGTGCTGCGTCTGCTCTATCAAGCAATTCCTCTCAAGATGCCTCGCTATTTCCTCATTGATGACGGATTCTAACATTTTACCTACAACAGACATTAAACTAACTGGCCTATAATTCCCTGCCTTTTGCCTGGCACCCTTCTTAAACAACGGCGTAACATTAGTCGTTTTCCAATCTTCCGGCACTTCCCCGGAATCCAGCAACGTCTGGAAAATACCCACCAAGGCATCCACTATCACCTCCGCCATTTCTTTCAGGACCCTCGGATGCATTCCATCCGGTCCTGGGGACTTGTCCACAATCAGTCCCTCCAGTCTGTCGAGCACTGCCTCTCTAGTAACAATAATTGAGACCCTCCAGTCCTACCACCTTTCCATCGCTAACACAAAGGGTTAATTTAATGAAGGCAAATGTCTCCATAAACATTGACCACCGTATCTACCTGTCCTGCTGCCTCCAGGGGTCTCTCGAGATGTGGTCCCAACATGCTCTCTGGGTCCTCTGTCCCAGCATCCTGCTGTTTCAGTCTGAATTCCCTAAGTCCCTCAGGTCTGTTTCTAGGATTAAATTCCCTTGGCCACGGTCCTGTCTATCTGATGGTCCCTGCTCTCTATCAGCTATAATGGAAGCTTCTCTCTGCCTTCTGTAGGGGAGTATGGTCTCCGGAATAAGCGTGAGGTATGGAGGGTGAAGTTTACCTTGGCCAAGATCCGCAAGGCAGCAAGAGAGCTGCTAACTCTGGATGAGAAAGATGCCAGGCGACTCTTTGAAGGTAAGAACTCCCTATCCTGGGTTGGGGAGGGTGGTTGTGAATGAAACAGCCTGAGCAGAATTTGTTTGGGGTGAGGGTAGGGAGGGGGCTTACTGTTGCAATTCAGTTGCAGGTGTCCCCCTCTCTCTCAGGTCAGTGATGAACTGTTATCCCTGTCAGATGCCCAATGTTGAATGCTGTAACTCTGAGACTTGACTGAGGGGGCCACCCTGCTGTGCTGATGTGTCTCCCTGCTGTGTGTTGACAGCTGTCCCTCTGTTCTCCCCCCTCACAGGTAATGCTCTCCTGCGTCGGCTGGTGCGCATCGGAGTCCTCGATGAAACCAAGATGAAGCTGGATTATATCCTGGGCCTGAAGATTGAGGATTTCTTGGAGAGGCGCCTCCAGACTCAAGTCTTCAAACTGGGCCTTGCGAAGTCGATCCATCATGCTCGTGTGCTGATCCGGCAGAGGCACATCAGGTATAAATCCCCACCATGCAGGAGGGAAGCTGTTGAATCTGTACCCACCACAATCCCACCCAGGATTTAACTCCATAACCCCACCCATCTACCCTGCTAATCCCCTAACACACAGGGTTAATTTAACATGGCCATTCCACCTAACCTGTGCATCTTTGGACTGTGGGTGCAAACTGGAGGAACCCCACGTAGACGCGGGGAGAATGATTCCACACACAGACCAAAGCTGGGAATTGAACTTGAGTCCCTGGTGCTGTGAGGCAGCAGTGCTAATTGCTGTGCCATCCTACCACCCCAGGAGGTGCATGTCTGACCTTCCAAGTCCAACAGTACACTGAAAGCGCAGTACCCCATTACACTCCCAGGACAGGTTCAGCATGGGGTTGGATTCTGAGTAAAGCTCCCTCTACACTGTCCCCGCATCAAACACTCCCAGGACAGGTACAGCACGGGGTTAGATTCAGAGTAAAGCTCCTTTTACACTGTCCCCATCAAACACTCCCAGGACAGGTACAGCACGGGGTTAGATACAGAGTAAAGCTCCCTCTACACTGTCCCCACATCAAACACTCCCAGGACAGGTACAGCATGGGGTTAGATACAGAGTAAAGCTCCCTCTACACTGTCCCCATCAAACACTCCCAGGACAGGGACAGCACGGGGTTAGATACAGAGTAAAGCTCCCTCTACACTGTCCCCATCAAACACTCCCAGGACAGGGACAGCACGGGGTTAGATACAGAGTAAAGCTCCCTCTACACTGTCCCCACATCAAACACTCCCAGGACAGGTACAGCACGGGGTTAGATACAGAGTAAAGCTCCTTTTACACTGTCCCCATCAAACACTCCCAGGACAGGTACAGCACGGGGTTAGATACAGAGTAAAGCTCCCTCTACACTGTCCCCACATCAAACACTCCCAGGACAGGTACAGCATGGGGTTAGATACAGAGTAAAGCTCCCTCTACACTGTCCCCATCAAACACTCCCAGGACAGGTACAGCACGGGGTTAGATACAGAGTAAAGCTCCCTCTACACTGTCCCCATCAAACACTCCCAGGACAGGGACAGCACGGGGTTAGATACAGAGTAAAGCTCCCTCTACGCTTTTGAACACAAACCACTTTTTGTCTTTTCTGTGCAGAACATGAGCCCTGGGGGACCCGGGGAGTCGGAATGACTCAGGGGGCTTTATGTTCAGTAAGGTCAATGCAGTGTGTGACTGTATACCTTGCCTTGGAGAGAGAAACAGGGGAAAGAGCTCTCTGCTCCCATTAGGTGTGACATCCGACAGCTGTGGAGAAGGTAATGTCTGCTTGTCCTTGGACCTTCTTGGCTTGACTGTGGGGCTTGCTGTTTGAGGCTCACTTCCCTCTCTCTGCCACAGGGTCCGCAAGCAAGTGGTCAACATCCCCTCTTACATCGTGCGCCTGGACTCTCAGAAGCATATCGACTTCTCGCTGAGGTCTCCGTACGGCGGAGGTCGTCCCGGCCGAGTCAAGAGGAAAAACGCCAGGAAGGCCCAGGGTGGTGGTGGAGCTGCAGATGACGAGGAGGAGGATTGAGCAGTGGGAGTGCTGAGGAAGTCAGGGAGGTTGAATTCTGAGGGAACTGAATAAAGAATATTTCCTTTCCTATCTGTGTCCATTGTCTCTCTTTAGGCACCTGGCCACCCCTCACCCCCAATCAAATGATGTGCCAGCTCCTCTATATCTCAACTGTTGTCTACTGAATCCCAGTCTCCGTATCCCTCGGTTAGTCCACACTGGGAGCACCGTCCACAGTTCCAATATCTGTATCCGTCAGACCACACTGGGAGCACCGTGCACAGTTCCAGTCTCCGTATCCCTCGGTTAGTCCACACTGGGAGCACCGTGCACAGTTCCAGTCTCCGTATCCCTCGGTTAGTCCACACTGGGAGCACCGTGCACAGTTCCAATATCTGTATCCATCAGACCACACTGGGAGCACCGTGCACAGTTCCAGTCTCCGTATCCCTCGGTTAGACCCACACTGGGAGCACCGTGCAAAGTTCCAGTCTCCGTATCCCTCAGTTAGACCCACACTGGGAGCACCGTGCACAGTTCCAGACTCCGTATCCCTCCATTAGACCCACACTGGGAGCACCGTGCACAGTTCCAGTCTCTGTATCCCTCAGTTAGACCCACACTGGGAGCACCGTGCACAGTTCCAGACTCCGTATCCCTCCATTAGATCCACACTGGGAGCACTGTGCACAGTTCCAGTGTCCGTATCCCTCGGTTAGACCACACTGGGAGCACTGTGCACAGTTCCAGTCTCCGTATCCCTCGGTTAGACCCACGCTGGGAGCACCGTGCACAGTTCCAGTCTCCGTATCCCTCGGTTAGACCCACGCTGGGAGCACCGTGCACAGTTCCAGTCTCCGTATCCCTCGGTTAGACCCACGCTGGGAGCACCGTGCACAGTTCCAGTCTCCGTATCCCTCGGTTAGACCCACGCTGGGAGCACCGTGCACAGTTCCAGTCTCCGTATCCCTCGGTTAGACCCACGCTGGGAGCACCGTGCACAGTTCCAGTCTCCGTATCCCTCGGTTAGACCACACTGGGAGCACCGTGCACAGTTCCAGTATCCGTATCCCTCGGTTAGACCACACTGGGAGCACCGTGCACAGTTCCAGTCTCCGTATCCCTCAGTTAGACCCACACTGGGAGCACCGTCCACAGTTCCAGTCTCTGTATCCCTCGGTTAGACCCACACTGGGAGCACTGTGCACAGTTCCAGTCTCTCTATCCCTGTTAGGCCATACCAGGAGCACTGTGCACAGTTGCAATTTCTGTATCCCTCAGACCCACACTGGGGACCCTCTGCACAGTTCTGGTCTCTGCTGAGGTATTTGAGTGCAAACTATTAACTGGAGAGGCTTTGGGTGGCCTGATTGAGATCTTTAATGTGATGCAGGGGTTTCAATTGGGTGAAAATACAGCCAATGTTTTTACTTGGGCAATACAGGAATTCTAGAGCAATGTATTCTGTTAGGGAGTGGGGAGAATGTAGGGTGTGTGGGGAATTTGATTTATTGTCACGTATTAGTATACAGTGCAAAGTATTGCTTCTTGTGTGCTGTACAAAGCATACCATTTGTAGAGAAGGAAAGGAGAGGGTGTAGAATGTAGTGTTACAGTTATAGCTAGGGTGTAGAGAAAGATCAACTTAATGCAAGGTAGGTCCATTCAGAAATCTGACAGCAGCTGTTCTTAAGTTAGTTGGTACATGACCTACGACTTTCGTATCTTTTCCTGCTGGAAGAGAGAATGTCCGGGGCACGTGGCGTCCTTAGTTATGCTGGCAGCAGAAAGTGTAGACAGTCAATGGATGGGAGGCTGGTTTGCGTGATGGATTGGGGTACAATCACAACCCTTTTGTAATTCCTTGTGTTGAGCAGAGCAGGAGCCCATTACCAAGCTGTGATGAATGTAGGACACGCCCCCACAGGGAGTGGGGAGAATGTGGGATTCACTTCTGCAGGCGGAATGGATCAGGTGCAGGGAGCCTAGCTGACTTATATGTACTAGGGATCCCAGCAATGGGATAGAATACAGGGTGTGGCAGGGGGAAGAGGTAAAAAAGGGTTAAGGAGAGGGAGATGTTGGGTTGACAGCTGGGATTGGTAAACGTTGGGTGGAGCAGTGTTCCCAGTGACGATTAGGGAGGGGATTATGTGAGCTGGTACAATAGTTCAGTCAGTCTGGGCTCAAGCTCCTGTGAGCTCAGCAGTGAGGGAAGAGGGCGTTGGGTGAAGGGCTGATATCTCGTACCCTGTTCAGAGCCAGGACCAGCTTATGGAGAGATCACCATTTTCTGGGAATCGGTGAAGGAGCTCCGAGGCTGTGAGAGGGACAATTGTTCGCAATAACGGACTTGAGAGGTGAGTAGGGTCTCCAGGCAATGGTGCTTGGCCAGTCAATCCTCATCACTGTCAACTGATCATTAGGTTAGTAAGAAAGAGGAAATCAGCCAGGATTCCTGTTCCTGATCACTGTCCAGTGATCCCTGGGTTAGAGAGAGAGAGAGGGGAAATCAGCCAGGGTTCCTGCTCCTGATCACTGTCCAGTGATCCCTGGGTTAGAGAGAGAGAGGGGAAATCAGCCAGGGTTCCTGCTCCTGATCACTGTCCAGTGATCCCTGGGTTAGAGAGAGAGAGGGGAAATCAGCCAGGGTTCCTGCTCCTGATCACTGTCCAGTGATCCCTGGGTTAGAGAGAGAGAGGGAGGAAATCAGCCAGGGTTCCTGCTCCTGATCACTGTCCAGTGATCCCTGGGTTAGAGAGAGAGAGGGGAAATCAGCCAGGGTTCCTGCTCCTGATCACTGTCCAGTGATCCCTGGGTTACAGAGAGAGGGGAAATCAGCCAGGGTTCCTGCTCCTGATCACTGTCCAGTGATCCCTGGGTTAGAGAGAGAGAGGGAGGAAATCAGCCAGGGTTCCTGCTCCTGATCACTGTCCAGTGATCCCTGGGTTAGAGAGAGAGAGGGGAAATCAGCCAGGGTTCCTGCTCCTGATCACTGTCCAGTGATCCCTGGGTTAGAGAGAGAGAGGGGAAATCAGCCAGGGTTCCTGCTCCTGATCACTGTCCAGTGATCCCTGGGTTAGAGAGAGAGAGGGGAAATCAGCCAGGGTTCCTGCTCCTGATCACTGTCCAGTGATCCCTGGGTTAGAGAGAGAGAGGGAGGAAATCAGCCAGGGTTCCTGCTCCTGATCACTGTCCAGTGATCCCTGGGTTAGAGAGAGAGAGGGGAAATCAGCCAGGGTTCCTGCTCCTGATCACTGTCCAGTGATCCCTGGGTTAGAGAGAGAGAGGGGAAATCAGCCAGGGTTCCTGCTCCTGATCACTGTCCAGTGATCCCTGGGTTAGAGAGAGAGAGGGGAAATCAGCCAGGGTTCCTGCTCCTGATCACTGTCCAGTGATCCCTGGGTTAGAGAGAGAGAGGGGAAATCAGCCAGGGTTCCTGCTCCTGATCACTGTCCAGTGATCCCTGGGTTAGAGAGAGAGGGGAAATCGGCCAGGGTTCCTGCTCCTGATCACTGTCCAGTGATCCCTGGGTTAGAGAGAGAGAGAGGGGAAATCAGCCAGGGTTCCTGCTCCTGATCACTGTCCAGTGATCCCTGGGTTAGAGAGAGAGAGAGGGGAAATCAGCCAGGGTACCTGCTCCTGATCACTGTCCAGTGATCCCTGGGTTAGAGAGAGAGGGGATTAACCCTCTCACCCACCTCTCCCCCATTTACACTCAGACACCGGGCAGCCTGTTCCCCTATCGGAGGGAGGGGGGATTAACCCTCTCACCCACCTCTCCCCCATTTACACTCAGACACCGGGCAGCCTGTTCCCCTATCGGAGGGAGGGAGGGGGGATTAACCCTCTCACCCACCTCTCCCCCATTTACATTCAGACACCGGGCAGTCTGTTCCCCTATCGGACAGATTGGGCGTGTAATATTTATATTATCCTTTCAAACGTGCAGTTTGTGTCACAAGCTGATAGTGTATTGTTTCCAAGTAAGCTTCATCAAATACTTGGGCTTGTGTTACCCAGTTACCATTCAGTCAATATTAATCTGTCTGATTCACAGCAACACGAAGAGAAAGCCACTCTGCCCCTCCAGCCAGCTACTACCCCTGTTGGATATGATTGTAGCTGATCTGATTGTGGTCTCCCCTCTCCCCTCAGCCCCCGTGTGGATCAGAAACCACTAACTCAATTTTGAATATTTGAGCCGCGGCCCCCACTGCTCTCCAGGAGCAGGTGGAATTCCACACACTGACCCCCCCCCAACCCCCGAGAGAAGAAATTCTTCCCCCTCTCCATCTTCAATGGGAGAGAGACCCTTTATCCAGAAACTGTGCCCTTGTCATTCGAGATTCTCCCCTACACGAGGTGGGGAACATCATCTCAGCATTCGCCCTATTGAGACCCCCCCTTCACCCCCGGGGATCTGTTTCAATAAGATCCCCTCTCATCCCAATCTCCCAATGGGTTCCAGGCCCCAATCAAACCTTTCCCCATTAGACAAACCCCCTTCACCCCAGGAACCATCCAGTGACCCTTCTCTGAGCTGCCTC